>NC_057711.1:1679759-1685004 GCF_004010195.1 Chiloscyllium plagiosum | reverse complement strand
CATTTATCTGAATTAAACTCCATCTGCCACTTCTCAGCCCATTGGCCCATCTGGTCCAGATCCTGTTGTAATCTGAGGTAACCCTCTTCACTGTCCACTACACCTCCAATTTTGGTGTCATCTGCAAACTTACTAACTGTACGTCTTATGTTCGCATCCAAATCATTTATGCAAATGACAAAAAGTAGTGGACCCAGCACCGATCCTTGTGGCACTCCACTGGTCACAGGCCTCCAGTCTGAAAAACAACCCTCCAACACCACTCTCTGTCTTCTACCTTTGAGCCAGTTCTGTATCCAAATGGCTAGTTCTCCCTGTTCCGTGTGATCCAACCTTGCTAACCAGTCTCCCGTGGGGAACCTTGTCGAACGCCTTACTGAAGTCCATATAGATCACATCTACCGCTCTGCCCTCATCAATCCTCTTTGTTACTTCTTCAAAAATCTCAATCAAGTTTGTGAAGATGGGCTTCAGACTGGTTTCACAGGTCGGCACAACATTGAGGGTCGATGGGCCTCTAGTCTATGTTCTATGAAAAGAGGGCCCTTTTTGACAGTGCAGCACCTCCACCATCAGTCCTGCGCAGACCTGGAAGTAATTTTCTGTTCTGTTCATGTTTTTAGAGATGGACTGAGCTCCCTTTTGTCAGAGTGAGGCACGAGGATCAGAGGCATCCCCCAAAACCCTGCTAAGCCCCTCAATCATGATGGCGGACAGGGAACCATTCTGCCAGGCTTTTCGGATAGCCTCTTGGGGAGCAGGGGGGCTGATGCTACATTAGTTTGGAATGAGTTAGTGTCATTTAGTATCACTGTTTAATGACGTTAAGGTCCGAACAGTTTTGTGAGACAGGAATGTTCGGAATTGCAGGACTACCATTATGTTGATGAATTCGGAGTCAGATCAGCAATGGTCCAATTGAAAGCCAGAAGAGGCTGAGGGGCAGAGCGGCCTCCTCCATTGTTTAGTTTCTCCGACTCCAGGTTTTTACCACACCTCCCCTTGTCATGAATGCAGCCTATCTAGAAATGGAGATCTGATTTCCCATCTCTCTTCCCTCTTTTTCTCTCTCTCTCTCTGTCAGTTTATTTTCTTTCTCTATCTCTCTGTCAGTCTATCTCTGTCACTCTCTTTCTCTCTGTCAGTCTGTCTTTCTTTCCATCAGTTTCTGAATCTCTCTCTCTCTCTCACTCTCTCTGTGTCAGTCTCTCTCTCTGTGTCAGCCTGTCTCTAACAATCTCTCATTCTGTCAGTTTGTGAATCTCTCTGTCAGTCTCTCTATCTCTCTCTCTCTCTCTCTGTTAGTCTCTCTGTGTCCAGTCTCTCTCTGTCTATATCTCTCTCTCTTTGTCAGACTCTCTCTATTTCTCTCTCTCTGTCTCTGTCTCTCTCTCCCTCTCTGTCAGTCTGTCTCTGTCTCCCTCTCTCTCTGTCTCTCTCTCTGTCAGTCTCTCTCTGTCTCTCTCTGTCTCTCAGTCTCTCTATCTCTCTCTCTGTCAGTCTCTCTATCTCTCTCTCTCTCTGTCAGTCTCTCTATCTCCTTGTTTATTTCCCAACCACTTTGTGAAAATGGTCCTCACTCAGTGTAAAGTGTAAAACTATTATTCAGATGACAGAATTCTTACATTTCGTAATTGTTATTTCAGCCAGGTTTGATCTGTGCTTTGCATTCTCTGGGACAAATTGGAAACTCCATGGTGTGGTTTTGATTTTGGGTGAGGCTGATTGAGGTGCTCACGCAGCTTTCCCACTGCAATCAATGGGACTAGAAATGCAGCTCACGCCCAACCAACCATCCAGTTTGCTCTGACAGTGAATCCAAATGACAGCAATCCCTTTTCCATTTCAGACCCAAGACCAAATGGAGGAGGCAAAGTGAGCTGACGTCCAGCGGCTCATCACCCAGCGGGCATCACTGCCAACTTCATCACCCAGCGGCTCATCACCCAGCGGCTCATCACCCAGCGGCTCATCACCCAGCGGGCATCACTGCCAACTTCCATCAAAGGCACATCTATTCGACACTCATAATAAATGATTCCAAAAATATTATACGTTCTCATTGTTGGCATCAAACACTCCCAGGACAGGGACAGCGCGGGGTTAGATACAGAGTAACGCTCCCTCTACACTGTCCCCCATCAAACACTCCCAGGACAGGGACAGCGCAGGGTTAGATACAGAGTAAAACTCCCTCTACACTGTCCCCATCAAACACTCCCAGGACAGGAACAGCGCGGGGTTAGATACAGAGTAACGCTCCCTCTACACTGTCCCCCATCAAACACTTCCAGCACAGGGACAGCACGAGGTTAGATACAGAGTAAAGCTCCCTCTACACTAGTCCCCATCAAACACTCCCAGGACGGGAACAGCACGAGGTTAGAATCAAAGTAAAGCTCTCTCTACACTGGTCAGACATTGCCTTAGGAGAGTTTCAGTGAGTGTGTGGGTTAAGGACAGTATACTCAGAGCATGGTTTGGTTTCCACGATATCACTGTTGAGAGGTTGAGTTATGGACTGAGTATTGGGGTTAGCAGTGTAATGGTCAGGGAGTTGGTGCTCAGAGTCACAGCTAGATCTTGGGCTGTGAGCCTCACAGTCAACACGTGCACTCAGCACTTCTGACTGAAGAATGCTGCAAAAACTTCAGCCTTACCTTTTGCCCTGATGTGCTGGGCTCTTCCATCATTGAGGGTGGGGATACTTGTGGAGCCTCCTCCTGCCCTGAGTTGTTTAATTATCCACCACATTCACCACTGGATGTGGCAGGACTACGGAGCTTAGATCTGACCCATTGGTTGTGGGATTGCTTGGTTCTGCCTATCACTTGCTGCTTATGCTGTTTGACAATCAAGTAATCCTGTTTGGTGGCGTCACCAGGCTGACACCTCATCTTCAGGTCTGCCCGGTGCTGCCCTCCTGCACTCTCCACTGAACCAGGGGTGATCCCGTGGTTTGATGGTAATGGCTGAGTGGGGGATATGCTGAGCCATGAGGTTACAGATTGTGCTGGACTGCGGTTCTGCTGCTGTAGATGGCTCACAGTGCCTCAGGGATGCCCAGCCTTGAGTTGCTGGATCGGTTTGAAGTCTGTCCCGTTTAGCACAGTGACAGTGCCACACAGCATGGTGGGGGATATTCTCAATGTGAAGGTGGGACTTTGTCTCCACAAGGACTGTGCAGTGGTCACTCTGACCAATACTGTCATGGACAGATACATCTGCAGCTGGCAGTTTGGTGAGGATGGGATTAGGTATGTTTTTCCCTCTTGTTGGCTCCCTCACCACCTTCCCCAGACCCAGTCTAGCATCTACGTCCTTTAGGACCCGACCAGCTCGCTCAGTAATACTGCTACGGAGCCACTCTTGGTGGTGGGCATTGCAATTCCCCACCCAGAGGGCATTCTGTGTCCTCCCCACCCTCAGTGCTTCCTCTAAGTATTGTTTAATATGGTGGAGTACTGATTCATCAGCTGAGGGAGGATGGTCTGTGGTAATCTGCGGGAGGTTTCCTTACCCATATTTAACCTGAAGCCATGAGACTTCATGGGGTCTAGAGTTAATGTTGAGAACTCTCAGGGCAACTCCCCTACCCCAGTGTGACTCTGAATGTGGTTGAGAGATGTTACATTTTGAGAGTGGGTTGGGGATATCATTCGGAGTGTGAGAGGTGCCAGAGTTGGTATGTGGTTTCAGGCTTATTGTAGACAGAGTGTGGCTGAGTGATGTGTGAGAATGGAAGAAGTGTGCTGACTATTGGAACATGTCAAGATTAAACTGGTGAAAATATTGCACAATGTGCAGGGAAGATTTTCAAAGCGGAATTGAGAGCAGATTCAGATATGAAGAGGGAAGTGAAAATTGATAAATTGGAGATCGTCAGCAAGGATGTAGTTTAAGATTTCTCTCCAAATGGATTAATTGTGGCTCAGTGGTTAGCACTGCTGCCTCACAGCGCCAGGGACCTGGGTTCAATTTCCACCTCTGGCAACTGACTGTGTGGAGTTTGCACATTCTCCCCGTGTCTGTGTGGGTTTCCTCCGGGTGCTCCGGTTTCCTCCCACAGTCCAAATCCAATCCAATCCAAAGATGTACAGGTCAGGTGAATTGGCCACGCTAAACTGCCCATAGTGTTGGGTGCCAAGTCAGGGGTAAAAATAGGGGTCTGGGTGGGTTGCTCTTTGGAGGGTTGATGGGGACTTGTTGGGCCGAAGGGCCTGTTTCTACGCTGTAGGGAATCTAATCTAAGGGAATCTAATCTAATTTCCAGTCCCACACGCTCATTTCACAGCCAGAATCAATAACCATGTTTTTATATTGACTGAATATTTAACAGAATGAAATGTTCACAGGAGTGTAATGGTCCTGATGAAGAGATACTAGTCCCAACAGACAATCCACAGAGCATTTTACAGCCTGTAAAGGAGAAGTAGAGAGTTAGAGGGGTAGACAGAGCAATTTACAAGGGTTTGAGCCTGAAAAACTCTGACGATGTGGCACCGTAGAAACGTTGAGAGTAGGAGCAGGACTGGGGCCTTTGGTTATTCAAGCGTGATTGAATTTTATGGATTTTTATAAGATCCTCCTGAGATTTCTAATTCCAGTGAATAGTCCTAACTGATCCATGCTGTCTTTGTATGTCAGTCCTGACATCCCAGGAATCAGCTTTGTAAACCTTTGTTCCATTGGAAGCTCTTTAGATCTTTAGATCAAGTAGATTGGATGGGGCGGTGTGTTATTCAAGCGTGATTGAATTTTATGGATTTTTATAAGATCCTCCTGAGATTTCTAATTCCAGTGAATAGTCCTAACTGATCCATGCTGTCTTTGTATGTCAGTCCTGACATCCCAGGAATCAGCTTTGTAAACCTTTGTTCCATTGGAAGCTCTTTAGATCTTTAGATCAAGTAGATTGGATGGGGCGGTGTTTGTGCAGTGTGTCCAGGAAGCTTTTCTAACGCAGTATGTAGATTGTCTGACCAGAGGGGAGGCCATTTTGGATTTGGTACTCGGTAATGAACCGGGACAAGTGATGGGCTTGTTAGTGGGTGAACATTTTGGTGATGGTGACCACAATTCTGTGACTTTCACCTTGGTTATGGAGAGAGATAGGTGCGCACAACAAGGTAGATTTTATAATTGGGGGAAGGGAAATTACGATGCTGTAAGGCAGGATTTGAGGAGCATACATTGGGAGCATAGGCTGTCAGGGAAGGATGTCATTGAAATGTGGAACTTTTTC
>NC_057711.1:1676607-1679018 GCF_004010195.1 Chiloscyllium plagiosum | reverse complement strand
AGGAAAGGTTCCTCAAATGCTGGAATCGGTATTAAAGTTGCAGGTTTTATTACTGCCTGTGTGACATGTTTGAGATGTCTGGCAATATTCAACTACATCTTTGTGTAGTCCAGGCCAATGAAAATAGCTTTGTATTTCAGCCTGTATTGTCCTCACCCCGAAATGATCTCCAGGTGGTCGCTCATGTGTCACTCGCAGCACCTCCTTTCTACACCCAACAGGCAAAACAATTTGATGAATTTCTGTCCACGTCTGACCTGCTTCAGTGTGTGCTGATCTCCATATCCGCATTAAAACATCATTTGTTAAGTAATAACATACAGAAATGCATTCATTTTCTTTCTTGTTAAATATCTTTTGAGATAACTTTTTAACTCCTCATCTTTCTACTGTAAATCAATCGACTTAGCAGAGCTAAAAATACAGACAGATAGGTGGAGTTGTGGACAGTGAGGAGGGCTGTTGTCGGCTGCAGAGGGACTTAGATATGATGCAGAGCTGGGCTGAGGAGTGGCAGATGGAGTTCAACCCTGCCTAGTGTGAGGTTGTCCATTTTGGAAGTACAAATAAGAATGCGGAATACAGGGTTAATGGTAGGGTTCTTAGTCAGGTGGAGGAACAGAGGGATCTTGGGGTCTATGTACATAGATCTTTGAAGGTTGCCACTCAGGTGGATAGAGTTTGTAAGAAGGTCTATGGAGTATTATCGTTCATTAGCAGAGGGATTGAATTCAAGAGTCGTGAAGTGATGTTGCAACTGTACAGGACTTTGGTTAGGCCGCATTTGGAGTACTGTGTGCAGTTCTGGTCGCCTCACTTTAGGAAAGATGTGGGAGCTTTGGAGAGGTTGCAGAGAAGATTTACCAGGATGTTGCCTGGAATGGAGAGGAAGTCGTACGAGGATCGGTTGAGAGTTCTCGGCCTTTTCTCGTTGGAACGGCGAAGGATGAGGGGTGACTTGATAGAGGTTTATAAGATGATCAGAGGAATAGGTAGAGTAGACAGTCAGAAACTTTTTCCCCGGGCACAACCGAGTGTTACAAGGGGACATAAATTTATGGTGAAGGGTGGAAGGTATAGGGGAGATGTCAGGGGTGGGTTCTTTACCCAGAGAGTGGTGGGGGCATGGAATGCGCTGCCTGTGGGAGTGGTAGAGTCAGAATCTTTGGTGACCTTTAAGCGGCAATTGGATAGGTACATGGATAGGTGCTTAAGCTAGGACAAATGTTCGGCACAACATCGTGGGCCGAAGGGCCTGTTCTGTGCTATTGTTCTATGTTCTATGTTCTATGTTCTATTCCTCCATAGCTAGAACATCCTTCTTCAGATAAGGAAGGTGCTTAAGCTAGGACAAATGTTCGGCACAACATCGTGGGCCGAAGGGCCTGTTCTGTGCTATTGTTCTATGTTCTATGTTCTATGTTCTATTCCTCCATAGCTAGAACATCCTTCTTCAGATAAGGAGACCAAAACTGCACACAGTATTCCAGGTGTGGTCTCTCCAAGGCCTTGTACAGTTGCAGCAAGACATCCCAGCTCCTGGACACCAATCCTCTCACTATGAAGGTCAACATCCCATTTCCCTTCTTCACTGCCTGCTGCCCCCGCATGGTTACTTTCAGCGACTGGTGGACAAGGACACCCAGATCTCTGCACAACTCCCCATTTCCCAATCTATCGCCATTTCGATAATAATCTTCCTCTTGTTTGTGCTTCCAAAGTGGATCACCTCACATTTACCCACATCTGGCTTGCATTTTCCCCCTCACTCAGTCTGTCCAAATTGCACGGAAGTATCTCTGCATCCTCCTCACAACTCACCCTCCCACCCAGCTTTGTCTCTTGTGTAAAATTGGAAATGTTAGAACATAGAAAGGTACAGCACAGAACAGGCCCTTTGGCCCACTATGTTGTGCCGAGGATTAATCTTAATGTAAAATATAATAACTTAAACCTACGCACCCCTCAACTCACTGCTATCCATGTGCATGTCCAGCAGTCGCTTAAATGACCTTAATGACTCTGCTTCCACCACCACCCGCTGGCAACGCATTCCATGCATTCACAACTCTCTGCATAAAGAACCTACCTCTGATGTCTCCTTTATACCTTCCTCCTAATATCTTAAAATAATGACCCCTCGTGCCAGTCAATCCTGCCCTGGGGAAAAGTCTATTGACTCTATCTATTCCTCTCATTATCTAGTACACCTCGATCAGGTCTCCTCTCTTCCTCCTTCTCTCCAGAGAGAAAAGTCTGAGCTTATTCAACCTTTCTTCATAAGGCAAGCCCTCCAGTCCAGGCAGCATCCTGGTAAACCTTCTTTACACCCTCTCCAAAGCCTCTGTATCTCTCCCATAGTAGGGCGACCAGAATTGGACACAATATTCCAAGTGTGGTCTCACCAGGGA
>NC_057711.1:1674577-1675681 GCF_004010195.1 Chiloscyllium plagiosum | reverse complement strand
CTCCAACCCCACTCCCCGCCCCTGATCCCCCGCCAACACCGCCCCCCTGCTCCCTCTCCGGGGCAGTGGACTGTACACCAACAACAAGACTGCTGCTGCTGCTGTTTTTGTGGGGTTAGTCTCCAAATACCACACGCGTGCACGCACACACGCTCGCGCACACACACACACACACAATCCGATTTTTGGATAATTGTTATTCAGATAATCGAGATTCCTCTGTACTTCCTGACTTTATGAATGAGTCTACCATGGAGAACCTTATCAAATGCCTTGCGGAGGTCCATATACACCACATCCACTGCCCAACCTTCGTCAACCTGTCTCACCACCTCCTCAAAGAACGCAATAAGATTTGTGTTTGGGTAATTGTTATTCGGATAATCGAGATTCCTCTGTACTTCCTGACTTTATGAATGAGTCTACCATGGAGAACCTTATCAAATGCCTTGCCGAGGTCCATATACACCACATCCACTGCCTGACCTTTGTCAACCTGTCTCACCACTCCTCAAAGAACGCAATAAGATTTGTGAGGCATGACCTGCCCTTCCCAAAGCCATGCTGACTGCCTTAAATCACACTATGCTTTTCCAAATAGTCATAATTCCTATTCCTCAGAAATTCTTCCAAAACCGTGCTGACCATAGACTGACTGGTCTGTAATTGCCAGGGATTTCCCTATTCCCCTTCTTGAAAAGAGGAACAACATTCGCCTCCCTGCAATCCTCTGGTACGACTCCCGTGGAGAGTGAGGAGGTAAATATCCTCGCCAGCGGCTCAGCAAGCTCCTTTCTCACTTCCCAGAGCAACCTAGGATAAATCTGGTCTGGCCCTGGGGACTTATCAATCTTAATGTTTGCCAAAATTTCCAGCACATCAACTTCCTCAATCTCAATCTGTTCAAGGCTGTATCCCAGCTCCTCACAGTTCTCATTCACAACAAGGTCCCTTTCCCGAGTGAAAACCGAAGCATAAAACTCATTTCGGTCTTCCCCTACCCGCTCAGACTCCACGCACAAGTCCCCTACACTATCCCTGACCGGCCCTACCTTCTCCCTGATCATTCTCTTATTCCTCATTCAGTTCATTCATCTAAATAAC
>NC_057711.1:1671690-1674077 GCF_004010195.1 Chiloscyllium plagiosum | reverse complement strand
TACTGTAAAAACCTATGTTTCTGTCTAACAGGGTAAGTGTTGAAGTAAACGTGAGAATGTGGGGGATATTTATCCGGGGAAGGACAGGAATTTTTTAAAGTAGTGAGGGTATTTAAGGGGGTTAAGGAGAGGGTATGATGCTATTCAAAGGCAGAACTGGGTCAGAGGGAACGGGGGTAGTTAAAGGAACTATTTTGCAGCACCTCCTCCAGTGGTCCCCAGCATCACAGAAAGCAGTCTGCAACCAATTCAATTCGCTCCACGTGATCGCAAGAAATTGTTGGAGACACTGGACATTGCAAATGGCTACAGGCCCTGAGAACATTCTGGCAATAGTACTGAAGGCTTGTGCTCCCCATGCCAAGCTGTTCCAGTCCACTTACAACCCTGGCATCTACCCGACAATGTGGAAAACTGCCCAGGTATGTCCTGTGCATCAAAAGCAGGACAAATCCAACCCAGCCCATTCCCACCCCATCAGCCTACTCTCCATCCTCAGTAACGTGATGGAAGGGGTCAGGAACAGGGCTATCAAGCAGCACCTGCTCAGCAATAACCTGCTCAGTGACGCCCAGTTTGGGTTCCCCCAGGGTCACTCAGCTCCTGACCTCATTCCAGCCTTGGGTCAAACATGGACAAAAGAGCTGAATCCCAGAGGGGAGGGGAGAGGGACAACCCTTGATATCAAGGCTGGATTCAACTGAGGGGCCCTGGCAAAACTGGAATCAATGGGTATCGGGGGGCAAACTCTCCACTGGTTAGAGCCATCCCTGGCACAGAGGAAGGTGGTTGTGGTTGTTGGAGGTCAGTCATCTCAGCTCCAGGACAGCTCTGCAGGAGTCCCTCAGGGTAGTGTCCTAGACCCAACCATCTTCAGCTGCGTCAGCAATGACCCTCCCCTCCATCACAAGGTCAGAAGTGGGGGGATGTTCCCTGATGATTGTACAATGATCAGCACCTTTCACAACTCTTCAGGTACTGAAGCAGTCTGTATTCAAATGCAGCCAGAACTGGACAATATCCAGGCTTGGGCTGACAGTTGGCAAGTAGCAATCATGCCAGGCTTATGACCATCCCCAGTAAGAGACAATCCAACCAATAGCCCTTGACATTAGATCATGTTTCTATCATTGAATCCCTTAGAATCAACAAACTGGTGCTTAACATTGACCAGAAACTCAACTGCACTTACCACATAAACACAGCAGCTACGAGAGCAGGTCAGAGGTTAGGAATACTGCAGCGAGTGACTCCCCAAAGCCTGTCCACCATCTACAAGGCACAAGTCAGGAGTGTGGTGGAATACTCCCCACTTCCCCTGGACGGGGGCAGCTCCAACAACACTCAAGAAGCTCGACACCATCCAGGACAAAGCAGCCGCTTGATTGGCACCACACCCACAAACATCCCCCCCCTCCCCCACCGACCCTCAGTACCAGCAGTGTGTACCATCTACAAGATGCGCTGCAGAAATTCACCAAAGATCCTCAGGCAGCACCTTCCAAACCCACCACCACTTCCATCTAGAAGGACAAGGGCAGCAGGTACATGGGAACACCACCCCCTGCAAGTTCCCCTCCAAGCCCCTCCCCATCCTGACTTGGAAATATATCACCGTTCCTTCAGTGTCACTGGGTCAGAATCCTGGAATTCCCTCCCTCAGGGCATTGTGGGTCACCCTACAGCACATGGACTGCAGTGGGTCAGGAAGGCAGCTCACCCCCACCTTCTCAAGGGGCAACTAGGGACGGGCAATAAATACTGGTATCGACACATGAATTAAAGCAATAAACTCCTCCCTCTGTCAGTATTGCAGTGGGAGCTGGGAATTTCCATCAATGTGTGGTTTGTCCCTGACTGCCTGAGTAGGTATGTGTTGTAACCCTGAGTGAGTAGTGTCCTCTGCCTGGTTTCCTACAGGGTCCCCCTGACCAGTACCGCCCTGACCATGAGTCCTGGCCGGGTTGTCCTGACTCTGTCTCTCGTTGTCCTGTCCTGGGGCACGGCCCTGGGCTGTTTCTGTGCCAAATACCCGTGGACATCTTGGACGACCTGCTCTCAGACCTGTGGAGGAGGAACAACCCAGCGTCAGAGGTTAGTGCCCCCTTCCAATGTGGCATCACCCTCCATCAGAGGGCATGGGAGGGGCTACAGGGTTGGAGGGGTGAGGCTGGGGTTGTGGTGAGGGTGTGACTGCAGGGAAGGGTGAGGTGGTGGTAGGGTGAGGGTGGAGGTGTAGGGTCGGGGCTGTGGGGTCGGGGGTGGGCAGTGGGGTGTACTTGTCTGATGACTGACTGCTCGCTCTTCCCTCTCTCTCTCTCACTGACTGTATCTCTCTCTGTCACCCCTCCCTCCACGCTCTCCATCCACTCTCTCTCTCTCACACA
>NC_057711.1:1607824-1671485 GCF_004010195.1 Chiloscyllium plagiosum | reverse complement strand
TTTGGGAGCAGCTAGATGTCTGCTTTTGTTTGTGGCCTGGCTGAATCTGGCACAGGTTTGGTGTCAACATAATTAAACCCCTTCAGCACAATCCCGGTACTGAGCTCTGGAAAGCTGGTTTGTGATACAGAGTAATGCCAACAAGTGTGGGTTCAATTCCTGTATGGGCTGAGGTTACCGTGATGGGATTTCCTTCTCAACCTCTCCTCTTGCCTGGGGCATGGTGACCCTCAGGTTAAACCCACTGACGGTTGTCTCTCTCTCGAATGGGAGAGTGGTTCTCTGGGACTATAATGAGTCTCCCTTTCATTGCGCTCAAGTATATGTTTATAAATGTCATCATTGTAGGGGTCTCTGGAATCGATTCCACAGTTTTGGAATCAGGAATGAGTGAGGGAGGGGAGTAGGGGGCCACAGGATAGCGATCAGTTGTTGATCGGTACACTGTCCATTCTCAGCATGAGGCCTGTGTCAATCTCTGAGTGAACCTGATTGTCCTCCTGCTATCTCCCAGCCCCGCCTCAAGAGGCAGCATTCTCATCTCGGAGACCTGAGCGCACACACTAGGGGCCAACTTTTCCGATGCAGCATTCCCAATGTAACCTTCCCAGAGGCACTGAGGGAGAGCTGCTCTGTCAGGGATATCGATTTCCAGAGAAACTTTAAACCAAGATCCTGCCTGCCCCTTGATAGTTGGTCAAGGCTCCACAATGAGGGATTTGTTGAGGAATAGCAGTGGAACGCTCCATCATGACCTGGCCAATATTCAATACTCTTACAGGGCTTGACAGCTGGAATGCCAAGTTTCCAAAAAAAACTACATTCAAAAATATTTCATTGGCTTTATGGCACTTCAGGATGCTGTGATGGGTGCTATGCAAATGCAAGTTTGTCTTTCTTTCACTCTGTCTGGTTTAAAATCCGCCAACGCAAGGGGGTTTGAGAATTCTGATACCAGTTGCTACACGCATGCACTTACCTTTCCTTGCTCTCCGAGATAGACAGGAGTGTCACAGAGGAGACCAGGAAAGCGTAGAGGGGAATTCCAGTCATTTTCTCCTAAACTCTGCTGATGTTGGATTGTCACATCTCCAGAGAACTTACAGCAAGAAGATTTAAATAGGACATGTCTATCAATCATTGACAGAACACTCTACTGAGGTCATTAACTCAGTTTTATCCACGCAGTTCACAGAAAAATAAACATCAGCTTCCACCAAGGAGCAGCTCTGTGGACACAGAATCAATCAGCAACTTGGGGATATTTGTGGAGTCCCCTTCTCCAGTGAGTTATAGAATCATAGAGATGTAGAGCACAGAAGCAGACCCTTCAGTCCAACTCATCCATGCCGACCAGATATCCTAACCCAATCTAGTCCCACCTGCCAGTACTCGGCCCATATCCCTCCAAACCCTTCCTATTCATATACCCATCCAGGTGCCTTTTAAATGTTGTAATTATACCAGCTTCCACCATTTCCTCACCTCTTAGGTCTCTTTTATAACTTTCTCCTCCCACCCTAAACCTATGCCGTTGAGTTCTGGACTCTCTGACCCCAGTGAAAAGACTTTGCCTATCCATGCCCCTCATGATTTTATAAATCTCTATTAATGTCACCCCTCAGCCTCTGACACTCCAGGGAAAACAGCCCAGCCTGTTCAGCCTCTCCCTATAGCTCAAATCCTCCAACCCTGGCAACATCCTTGTAAATCTTTCCTGAACCCTTTCAAGTTTCACAACATCTTTCCGGTAGGAAGGAGACCAGAATCGCATGCAATATTCCAATAGTGGCCTAACCAACGTTGTGTCATTGTCCACCACCATTCACAGGTGGATGTGGCAGGACTGCGGAGCTTAGATCTGACCCATTGCTTGTGGGATCACTTAGCTCTGTGTACCAAATAGTGGAGGAAGCACACAAGTGATTCAATGGTTTCCAACAGTGGGACAGTTACTAACCAGGGGGACACATATTAGCAAAGAATTAGAAAAGTGAGGAGGAAGTGAATGTATTATTTAATCATGGAGTCATGAGAGTCTAAGATGCAATGTCTGAAAGTGTAAGTTGCTATGATACAGAGACAAGACAGCAGAGCCAAAGCAACCTCTCTACATCTGTATTTGCTAACATGGCAAAATTCAAACATTCGTGAACTTCAAAATTGACTTCAATGGTTCCTGACCAGACCTTTTGACTAATTAGTACCAGATTTTGTGAACAATAGATACCAGACTGCAGGTTTATAGTTTAAACAAAAGATTTAACAATTTATGAATAATGCAGAACTTTTGCAGAGCAAAGTGAAATCACATGCTAATCTAATTAATGTCTGATTTAAACCCCAATCTTTGACTCCGGCACCGCTCTCCACTCTCACACAGCCAGACAGACAAATAGACAAAAGGGAAGGATAAATCCAAAGGAAAAACATCAGTGAGCTGTAACTTGATAGTTCACTGAAGCAGTCATCACAATCTGTAATCTCACAGGCATGTGGGATTGTATTTTACCTGGTTCCTGAAGCCACCAATGAATACAGATAGCTTCTAGTAAACTCTCAGGAATATTCATTTAATTCTTACAACTGACAGTCTATTCTTTGAATTGATAATAAGTCAACAAGCGGGGAGCAATCAAACCTCCACCCAAAATCCTTCTGACCTAAACACAGATCAAAAACCAGATCAAACTCTAATCTAAGGGGCAACAGAGAGGGTGGTGTGTGCCTGGACTGAGCTGCCAGAAGAAATGGTGGAGGCTGGTACAATTACAGCATTTAAAAGGCATCTGGATGGGTATATGAATAGGAAGGGTTCAGAGGGCTATGGGTCAAGTGCTGGTAAATGGAACTAGATTCATTTAGGATATCTGGTTGGCATGGACGAGTTGTCCTGAAGGGTCTGTTTCTGTGCTGTACATCTCTATGACGCTGTGACCACATGATTCTCTTTGTTAGACTGGCTGTCTCATTAGGAGGCCCCAGTTAACTTTCAGCAATTGCCCTTTCTCGAGTTGAAATGTCTACAGAGTACTTTTTAAACAAGAATCAACCTGCAATTAACTTTCAGGCCTGGCCTCATAAGAAATATCAATTTGTTTGTTCTCTTTTCTTTAAAAAAATACAAACTGCTATGAAGAGAGGTTGTGTAGATTAGGATTATTTTCTTTAGAAAGTTGGAGACTGAGGGGGGGGACCTGATTGAGGTCTACAAAATCGTGAGAGGTATAGACATGGTGTATAGCGAGAAACTTTTGCCCAAAGTGGGGGACTCAATTACTAGGGGGTCACCAGTTCAGAGTGGGAGGGGAAACGTACAAAGATCTTTACGCAGAGGGTGGTGGATGCCTGGAACACATTGTCAGCGGAAGTGGTAGAGGTGGGCATGATAGTGTCATTTAAGATCTAGACAGATGCAAGAATGGGCAGGGAGCAGAGGGATTCACATCCTTAGAAAATAGGCAACAGATTTAGGTAGAGGATCTGGATGGGTACAGGCTTGGAGGGCTGAAGGGCCTGTTCCTGTGCTGTAATGATCTTTGTTCTTCGCTATTCACAGCTCAAAGGTCACCTTCGTGTCTTAGCACACGACTCACGGCTGTGAACCAAACATAATGACAAACTAATAAAGAAAAGGTCAGTGAAGGTTCTATCAAGGGAAAGTAGGTTGTTATGAATACATAGGGCAGCACGCTGGAAACTGAGCCCACTGCGCCCAGAATTGTCACAAAGCTAAAGATTTTTAAAAGCACACAAAATTCCCAATTTCCCTGCTTTCAAGACCCACTTTGATAGAAAGCATGGATCATGCAACAAGATTCTGGATTTATTACTAGTGATTAGATTCTAGCCATAGGTCAAGTTATAAATCATTATTTCACAGTATTAATGAAATCACTAATCCCCTTATAACACCCACCTTACATCTCCCAAATACACATACACAGGCAGAAATGGACAGAGTAAAATAACTTGTAGATGAGGGGGAACAAACTGGAAAGACAGTTCATTTGGCATTGTTCCCAGGTTCTGTTGTCGAGATGATCTTTAAGGCTCTTCTGTTGGCCAGTACTTCACTTCAGTTATCTTTCTCTAGATGCTTCCAGTGCTTGGTATGAGACCCAAGGTGGCTGGTTCACTCACAAAAAGAGTCTCTGGTTTGTCAGTTATAAGTCACAGCTTACAAAAATGTTTGCAGGAAAAATAAAATGGCTTTCTTCAGGCTTACACTAACCCTGATCTAGAGAAGAACTGAACACTTCTCTCTCTATCTTGTTTCCAACTCCAAGCTTTTCAGTAACTGGAGAAACAATCACGATTGTTGGCAGGCAAAAAGCTTTTGTTATTGATAACTGAACACTAGTCCATAGACCAGGCACACGTCTGTAGACCAGTCATTTGTCTGTAGACTAGTCAGCTACTTGCTGCCAACAAATGCTGCATCTATCCACCCCCTTGGCTCCACATCACTTGAAGCTCAAACAGCAATGTTCAAATGGTGTTTTACACAATGCCTTCTGCAATGGGAAGGACGCTACTGGCTTTTAAAACATATTTTTCATTAACAAAACAAAATTAAAATACATAGCCCTCACAAGGTGTAATAACTATCAGGAAAAAAAGTCAGATAAACACTTGTGGGGACAGAGTATTGTGGGGACAGAGCTGGGTTCCATCTCATGTTGGAAGAGTTTCACCAAAGAATGGTTTTGTCAAGTGTTTTTTTAAAAAAAACATTTTATGAATCAAATCAGCACTGACATCACTTCCAGGAAGTGGACATAGGATGCCATGTGCCTCAGGGAATATGGAAGATAATCCTTCCCTTGGCTTTTATCACCTTTTCGAAGATGAATGATTATAGTGCAATGTAGAACTCCACGTTTCCCGAGGTCATATGCCATCTACCAAGTTTTTGCCTTCTTATTTAATGTGTCTCTGCAGACTCTATCATTCTCACCAGGTCCCTTCCCATCTATCTTTGTGTCATCCACACACTTGGCTACAGTACATCCACTTCCCTCATCCCAGTCATTAATATTTATTGTAAATCATTGTGGCCCCAGCACTGAGCCCTGCGGCTCTCCCCTAGTTACAGACTGCCATTCTGAAAATGCCCCCCTTATCCCCACCCTCTGTTTTCTATCAGTTAGCCAATCCTCTATCCATGTTAATGTACTGCCCCCAACACCATGGGCTCTTATTAAGTTGCCTAATGTGTGGCACCTTATCGAACACCTTCTGAAAATCTCAAATCTATTACACCCACTGCTCCCCCTTCATCTATCCGGCTTGTTACCTCCTCAAAGAATTCTAGTAAATGTGTCAGGTGTGATTTCCCCTTTGTGAACCCACACTGACCCTGCTTGATCAGACTCTGTATGTCTCAATGCTCTCCTGTTACATTCTTTATAACAGACTCGAACATTTTCCCAACGTCAGACATTACGTTCACTGGCCTCCAGTTACCTGTTCTTTTTTAAATAGTAGGTGTTACATTGACAATTTGTTTTTCAAAATCTAAGGCTTCCTGGAAGATGACTGCCACTTTCTGTGCAGCTATTTCCTTTAATATCTGAGCATACAGCACATCAGGTCCAGGGGATTTTAGTCCCATTATTTTCCTGAGCACTTTTTTCTTTAATGATAGTTATTGTATTTATTTACTCTCCTACGTTTACCCCTTGAATATGTATTTTTGATGCTATTATGTTTTCTTTTTGTTTATTCATAGGACATGAACATCATTGGCTGACCAGCATTTATTGCCTTTTCCCAACTGCTCCTAAAACTAAATAGCTCACTAAGGTCATTTCTGAGGTCAGTTAGGAGCCACATTGCTGTGGGTCTGGAGTCACATGTAAGACAGACCAGGTAAGGATGGCAGTTTCCTTCCCTTATAGAGCATTAGTGAACCAGATGGGGTTTCCCAACAATTGGCAATAATTTCACACTCATCAGGGGATACTTAATTCCAAATTTTGCTTGGTTAAGTTCAAATTCCACCATCTGCCATGGATTTGAAGTCCAGCTCCTCAGGACATTAGCTGAGTTTCTGTTTTCATTGTCTGGTGATAATACCACGAGGCCATTGCCTCCCCTCTCACTGTGCAGACTGATGTAAAGTATTTCTTCAGCTCCTCTGCCATTTTCTGGGTCCCCATTGTTATTTCCCCAGGCCTCAGTCTCTAAGAGATTTGTGTCAACTTTGGTTTCTCTCTTCCTTTGTAATTACTTCAAAGAAACTTTTCTTGTTGTCACAAAGCTGTTCCTTTTCTCAAGGAGACTATGTCCTTGGTTTTCTTCAGAGGGGTAATAAACTACTCTCAGTGCCGATTAGACTGGTTTGGTACAGAGATTAAAAGGTATTGAGAGGCCTTTTTGTTTATATGTAAACAGATGAGACTTCAGGCCAAAGTGGTCATGTTGTGGAAGTGACCTGTATCTTAAAAGCGGTGTGGTCAGCTCTCAAGCTGAATGGTTTAGTTCAGTCCAGAACTAGTTGAGAGTTCAACAGTGAGCTTCTCTCTCTCTCTACATCCTGTAAACATCTGCTCCATTCATTAATACTGGTTTCTAAGGGGGGGGGTTGCTGATTGAGATTTTGTGTGTATCTGGAACAGCATAATTAAGTCTAGTTTGGATAGACTGAGTTCTGTAGGGGTTCTATGTTCTGTTCTTTGTGTTTCATTGTGTAACTTGGTGAATAAATGTTTGTCTGTTTTTAACCTGGTAGTCAACCTCGGTAATTTACTCCGGGTAATTTTCACTGTCCACTTACCAACACAAATTGCAAAGTTATGGTCAGGGCTGCCCGCTTAAGAATGTTTTGAGCGCTCTGGCCTAGTCCATCACATTGTTTGCCTTGATACTACTTGCAAGTTTCATTTTCTCCTTCTATTATTTTGTCATCTTTGCTGAGTTTAAAATCTTTCTCAAGCCCCTGGCCTACTCCTAACCTTTTTTTTTCTGTGTACTACAATTCTGCTGCTGCTGATGGCCCACAGTGCCTCATGGATGCCCAGTCTTCAGTTGCTAAACCTGTTCGAAGTCTGTCCCATTTAGCACGGTGATAGTGCCACACATGATGGAGGGTATTCTCAATGTGAAGGCAGAATTTCATCTCCACAAGGACTGTGCGGTTGTCACTCTTACTGAAACTGTTACAGACTGATACATCTGTAGCCAGCAGATTAGTAAGGATGAGGTAAGGTATGTATTTTCCCATTTGTTGGTTCCCTCACCACTTGCTGCAGACCCAGTCTAGCAACCATGTCCTTTAGGACCTGACCAGCTCAATCAGTAGTGCTGCTGCCGAGCCCCTCTTGGTAATGGGCAGTGGTGCCTGCTTGCTGCATCAAAAGTTCAATGTTTCATTTTTGTGGGCGGCATGGTGGCTCAGTGGTTAGCACTGCTGCCTCACACCCAGTCTAGCAACTATGTCCTTTAGGACCTGACCAGCTCAATCAGTAGTGCTGCTGCCGAGCCCCTCTTGGTAATGGGCAGTGGTGTCTGCTTGCTGCACCAAAAGTTCAATGTTTCATTTTTGTGGGCGGCGCGGTGGCTCAGTGGTTAGCACTGCTGCCTCACAGCACCAGGGTCCCAGGTTCGATTCCAGCCTTGGGTGACTGTCTGTGTGGAGTTTGCACGTTCTCTAATCTAAAAATCTCCCACCCAGATACATTAGATTTGGCCCAACCAGTCCACACCGACCCTCCGAAGAGTAACTGACCCGGACCCATTTCCCTCTGACTAAAGCACCAAACACTACGGGCAATTTAGCATGGCCAATTCACCTGCACATCTTTGGACTGTGGGAGGAAACCGGAGGAAACCCACGCAGACACCGGGAGAATGTGCAAACTCCTCACAGACAGTCACCCGAGGCTGGAATCGACCCTGGTATCGACCCTGGTGCTGTGAGGCAGCAGTGCTAACCACTGAACCACTATGTCGTGCCATGTCCTTCCCACCCTCAGTGCTTCCTCCAAGTATTGTTCAACAGGGAGGACATTGATTCATCAACTGAGGGAGGACGGTATATGGTAATCAGCAGGATGGTTCCTTGCCCATACTTAACCTGAGGACATGAGACTTCACGGGGTCCGAAGTCAATGTTGAGGCTTCTCAGGGTAACTCCCTCCTGACTGTGTGCCACCCCCTCTCTGCTGGGTCTGTCCTGCCGGTGGGATGGGACATACCCAGGGACGGTGATGGTGGTGTCTGAGACATTGCCTGTAAGGTATGATTCTGTAAGAATGACTACGCTTGGTTTTTGTTTGACTAGTCAGCGCTGTACGGCACGTAAACAGAACCTTTGGTCCAACTTGTCCATATTTACTAGATATCCTAACCTAACCTAGTCCCATTTGCCAACACTTGGTCAATATCTCTCTGAACGCTTCCTATCCATGTCCCCAACCAGATGCCTTTTAAATGTTGCAACTACACCAGCCTCCACCACATCCTCTGCAGCTCATTCCATACACGTACCACTCTGTGTGGAAAAAGTTGCCCCTTAGGTGTCTTTTAAGTTTTTCATCTCACCCTAAACCAATACCCTCTAGTTCTGGACACCCCTACCCAGGGGAAAGTACATTGCCTATCTACCCTTTGCCACTCATGATTTTATAAACCTCTAGAAAGTCAGCCCTCAGCCTCCAATGCTCCAAGGAAAACAGCCCTAACCTATTCAGCCTCTCCCTCTAACTCAACACCTTTGTAAGTCTTTTATGAACCTCTCTTGTACAGCAGGGAGACCAAAATTGAATATAGTGACAGCTCTCCCAATCTTGGCACTGGCCCCCAGGTGTTAGTGAGGGGAACTTTGCAGGGGCGATAGGACTGTTTCTGCTGTCCTCTTTTTCCAGTGCCTTGGTCCATATCAGATGGTCTGTTTGGTTTCATTTTGTTGTGGAGACTTCATAGCAATTGATCTAATTAAGTGACTTGACAGACCATTTCAGAGGGCAGTTGAAAGTCAATCACATCTCTGTTGGTCTATAGTCACATGTAGGCCAGATCAGGTAAGGATGACTGATGTCCTTTCGGGAGCGAAATCTTTGTAAAAAAACCATTAAGTCGATTAATTAACAATTTTATGACCAGACTTTAATTCAGGTTATTTTGTTTTCAATTAAAATCCACCATGTAATTGCCCAAAGCATCAATTGGTCTCAGTGACAACAGCATTGTACTCACCTCCCAAAAAGCAGGTGGTTTCCGGGAAGATCAGAATTTAACAGATTAAATATTGGATTGGGAAAACTTGATTTGTTCAAGCATTGCCTGCAATGTTTACCTTTTGTACGAGTCAATACAGCCTCAATATTTAACAAATCTGACCTTTGAGGAGTTCAGGTCCGGAGTCTACACAGAAGAGCTGAATGAGCAGAGTGAGGGGAAACGGAGACAGTGTGGCTACACCACACAGTAACATCAGAAAGCTCATTGATATCAAGCTCGAGATGTCATGTTGGTGCGTGAACGTTTTCTTTAGTGTTAGAGGAGGAACCAGCAAGCTGTTTTTATTTTGGAGATCCTACTGTCAAATCACTCAATTAACTAAAACCCAAGCTCAATCACTTTTTAACCAACCTGTTCACTGGAGCTGCTGGCCTCCTGGCTCAGAAATATGGACATTATCCTGAGACAAGAACTCAGAAAGGGAGTTTTTTTTTGTGAAAGCGAACACCAAATCACCCATTAAACCAGTAAAACAAGTAACAACAAATCCAGCCCGCCAGGAGCTGTGCAATAACAACACAAGGCAGGGAGTTACATCAAAATTGTGTTGAAGGAAAGAGATAATGAACGTCAGTCCCAGTGGTGGTCGCCTGTCTCTCAATCCTTCAAGGAGACCACGTGTTCCCTCTCCAAGGGCACCCTGGTGTGTGTGTGTGTGTGTGTGTGTGTGTGTGTGTGTGAGAGTGGGAGTGTGAGTGAGCGGGAGAGAGACACAGATGGGAACCATGAGCCACCCACCTTCACAGCCCAATACCTGGACCTCTCCATGGCCGTTTCACCAGGCCCTGCTTCTCTAACCCACTTAGCTGTCCACCTTGTACAGGGTGTGCCCAAAGATCTGGAGCATGGGGCTAAAGCACAGACAAAAGAACAACAGGCAGTCTCTTTGACCCAACAACAACAGCTACAGCCACCTCCAACTGACACATCCATAGTTCATCCATTCCACAGCCCCACAAGAAACACAGTCAGACTGGGACTTGAACCACCATTGTCTCTCAGGGCTGTTCTGTCCAAGAGCCTAACCATCCCATTCAAGAACCGTAGACTAACACGGTGCGAGTCATGCACTGGAACACCAAAATCTCTCCGCACATCAGAATTCTGCAGTTGTTCTCCATTTAAATAGTGCCTTTTCATTTTCCTGTCAACGTGAACAGCTTTACATTTATCTCACATTATACTTCACCTGCCAGATTTCTGTCCGTTCACTCAACTGATCTACAAACCAAATCAATGTGCAACCCCCTTTCCTTCACAACCTCTCATCCCATCTCACCTAACTTGATGACATCTGCAAAACCCAGCGACCATGTTTAGGGAATAGAACCAATACTGACACCTAAGGCTGAATGACCTCCAGCAGATGACCATCCTGAGATTCTGAAAGTATCTTGGAGTGAAACTGACTAGCAGGAGATTACTGCATGGCTTGTCCTTTTAACAGGATGATCCAAGGAGAGCTTTCCCAAAGACCAAGGAGACTAGCACCAGGGTCACAATCTAATGATATTAGATTAGATTACTTACAGTACATCTGCAAAACCCAGCGACCATGTTTAGGGAATAGAACCAATACTGACACCTAGGGCTGAATGACCTCCAGCAGATGACCATCCTGAGATTCTGAAAGTATCTTGGAGTGAAACTGACTAGCAGGAGATTACTGCATGGCTTGTCCTTTTAACAGGATGATCCAGGGCAGATGTTCCAGGGCAGATGTAGGGAGAGCTTTCCCAAAGACCAAGGAGACTAGCACCAGGGTCACAATCTAATGATATGGGTTAGGCTGCATCTGACTGAGATGAGGAGAAATTTCTTCTTCTGGAGAGTGGTGAGGCTGTGGCGTTTCCATCAAAAAGTTGAGGTCAAAACATTGAAAGATTAAATTGGATGCAGCACTTGGGGCTAAAGCGTTCAAAAGATTATGGGGAACAGCAGGACTAGGTTAGAGTCAGATGAGCAGGTCACTCAGCCATTGTGTGGTATCAGGTGTACATGTAAAAGGGGTTGGCTAAAGGAGCCTTATTGAATTTCAGTAATGCATCTTGCAGATGGCACACACTGCTGCTACTGAACATTGGAGGAGAGGACAGATGCAGTGCACATCAAGTGGGCTGAATCATGTCAAGAGTCTTGTGTGTTGTTGGAGCAGCACCTATCCAGGTAAGTGGGGAGTATTCCATCACACTCTAGACTTGTGTCCTGGAGATGATAGGCAGGTTTTAGGGAGGCAGGCGGAGTTACTTGCTGCAGTATTCCTAACCTGATTTGCTTTTATAGCCCCTGTGTGGAGCAAGTCCAGTCGAGTTTCTGGTCAATGATGTTGTATGTTTTTCCAGTTAAAGAATAGTAGTGAACTGAAAGTCATAGCCCATTATGGCCCATCATCAGGGTTGCAATTCTATTGTATCTGTAACCTGAAACTGTTCAAAGGCACAGGTTTCTAATAGGGCTCATACTTTGGTTAAAAGCCTTTTGGAAGCCCTTTCAGCCTGATCTGCAAATAACTGGCAGTTCATTGCCAAGTCTTCAACCCTGCATCCTTTTAATCTCTTCAGTTTATCTTAATTCTTCCTTCCAAAGGGAGAGCAAGGTGTATAGACAAAGCAAGCCTACTCACAAACAGCCATAAGTACATCCCTCACTTCCACCATGATCCAACCAAACAGACAGCCTCCACCCTCCAGTAGAAGTCCAACTCTGCCCCTCTTTGATAAAGCTTCCCCATTCTAATCACATGGGCCTTTAATTCCAAGATGCCAGGCTTGCTTTGGCAGGGATAGAATTTGGTCTTTCCATTCCCTCCCCATTAACCCCTAGACACAGATGCCCAGTGTATTCGGCTTCACCCATTAGCCAACACTACCTCACAACCAGGCCCTGAACAGGTGCTTGCTATCTGTTCCAACATGAAAGCTGTAACTGCATGGCAGGGGGGGGTTAACTTGTACCACCAACCACAGGGTCCTGGTCAGTCAGAGCTGCCACCTTATAGAATTCTGTTCTTGTGGTTAAAAAGAACCAAGTATGATGTGGGAGAGTGAGTTAACTGGCACCTTACTCACTCAGCCCCCTCAATTACACTCAGCCAGTTTGAAACCAGATATTGAATGGAGTGATGTTGATGTAGGTATGGCCTATGCTTTACACAGACCGTTGTAGCACCCCCAAAAAAAACATGTCAATCAATTCGGGTTTAACCTTACTCTACACTTGGCCCTCACCAATCCTTGACCAATAATGGGAGGTGGGGACTGGAGAGCAGAATCGAGGAGTGTAGTGTTGGAAAAAAACACAGCCAGTCAGGCAACATCCAAGGAGAATAGTTGATTCCTCTGCAATCAGGAATGAGGCAGTGAGCCAAGGGGGCTGAGAGGTAAATGGGAGGCAGTGGGGGAGGTAGCTGGGAATAAGTCAGAAGGTGGAGCAGATAGGTGGAAGGAAGATTGACAATTAGGACAGGTCATGAGGGTGCTATTGATTGGGAAGGTTAGTGCTGGAAGAGTGCAGCAAGTCCACTATCACCGGAGAAGCAGGAGATGCAACATTTTGGACACAAGTCCTTTGTCAGGAATTCCTGAAGAGCTTATGCCCAAAATGTTGATTCTCCTGCTCCTCAAATGCTGCCTGACCTATGCTTTTCTAGCACCACAACTGATCTCCAGCATCAACGGTCCTCACTGGGAAGGTTGGATCTGGTATAAGTGCAGGGAGGAGAAATGAAGAAACATCTGAAATCCACATTGATGCCATGTGGTTAAAGGGCTCCAAGGCAGATGTGTTCTCCTGCAAGTGTCAGTGGGTCAGGGTTTGGCAGAGGTGGCAGCCTAGGACTGGCATGCCCTTGGGGTAGGGAGGGGGAAGTTGAAGTGTTCAGCCACAGGGCAATGGCATTTGTTTGTTATGGGTGGCCCAGAGATGTTCTGAAAAGATCTGCCAGCTGGTGCCATCTCCACTGTAGAGGAGACCACATCAGGTGCAATGGATACAGTAGGTGGCAATGACTGAATCTATAATAGCAGTATGAAGGTTGGTTAGCTGTTGCCTCAGCACCAGAGACCTAGGCTAGATTCCAGCCTCAGGCAACTGAACTGCTCTACACATTTGTCTGTGGGAGGAGTCTATTTAACCTGGCTTCCTCCCAGTCCAGAGATGTGCTGGTTTGGGATGCAGAAGGGCTGGATCAGACATACAAGATTGTGTCAGATGCACATGGAAAACAGACCCTTCAGTCCAGCTCATTCTTGCCAATGAGACGCCTCAACCTAATCTAGCCTCATTTACCAACACCCAGCCCATATCCCTCAACCCTTTGTATTCATATACCCATCCAGAGCTGCCTTTTAAAGGCTATAATTATATTAGCCACCATCACTTCCTTTGTCAGCTCACTCTGTACAGAAAGCAGTGCCTTCGATCCTTTTAAATCTTTCCCATTAACCCTGCTCAACCAAAGCCATTCACAGGAGTTGGCTGGACAGCCAGCCAGTTTAGCTCCTTTAAGAGGATGGCTTCCACAGTCAAATGGTTTCCCTTCTCCCTCATCCCCTTACCCTAAAAAGGTATGCCCTTTAGTTCTGGACTCCCCACGCCAGGGAAAGACTCATTTACCCTATCCATGCCCCTCCTGATTTTGTAAATCTCTATAAGGTCACCTCCCAAGCCTCCACTGCTCTAGGGAGGCCAGCCCCAGCCTATTCAATCTCTCCCTATAACTCAAATCCTCCAACCCTGGCCCTCCTGATTTTTTAAAATCTCTATAAGGTCACCTCCCAAGCCTCCACTGCTCTAGGGAGGCCAGCACCAGCCTATTCAATCTCTCCCTATAGCTCAAATCCTCCAACCCTGGCAACATCCTTGCAAGGAGAAAGTGAGGGCTGCAGATGCTGGAGATCAGAGCTGAAAGTGTAATGCTGGAAAGAGTGCAGCAGGTCAGGCAGCATTCAAGGAACAGGAGAATTGACGTTTTGGGCATAAGCCCTTCAGGAATGAGGGCTTATGCCAGAAATGTCGATCCTCCTGTTCCTTGGATGCTGCCTGGCCTGCTGTGCTTTTCCAGCAACACATTTTCAACATCCTTGCAAGCCTTTTCTGAACCCTTTCAGGTTTCACAACATCTTTCCAATAAGATGAGAAATTACATGCAGTTTTCCAGAAGTTCCAGATGTGCCTCAAGACATCCAGCACCACCACCTCTAATATAGTCCAAGCTGATACTATTGCCCCATATTAAACCAATTTCCCAGTTCCTGCAGTTCCACACAGGCTGCTTTATTTATCTTAGAGGGGGGTACTATTCTCTGGTTACCCTTCTGGATTTAATACTTTTGATTCTCCTTAATCCTATACATTAAAGCAGGACCTTTTGCCCCCACACTTCATCTACTCATCCAACATTACCTACACTTAACAGCCTTTCCTGTCACTAAAGCATCTCTGGACTCATTTATCAAATGAGGGCTTTTCATATTCCAGCCATCCCTTTACCTAAGTTGCCTTTCAACTTTGATGTTTTTCCAATCACTTAATAGAATTATGGTCACTGGCTCTAGAGTGCTCCCCCACTGACCTGTCACCTGCCCGGCCTTACCCCAAGAGTAAGTGGGAGTGGATGTGGCTAGGATGCTTGGAGTGGGTACAGAACTGCAGGCGAAGTGGCCTGCTTCCACATGAGCAGTGTGAATTCTCTCCTCATTTGAGCTAGAGATTGTGGCTGTAAAGCTTCCCAGTCAGTTGTACTGATGACAGCCTCATACACAGTTAAGGACCCAATGCTGCCATTTTGGCAGGTGGTTAGTTTGGATTGGTGTACTTACATGGTCTTGTGCAGATAACCGCTTCCAGGCTGGCCAGTGTATTTGCCAGACTCCAATCCACTGGATCAGAATCTCCAATCCTAAGCTTCAATCTCACTACCCTGAGAATAAGGTAACCAGGTTTAGCATTTGCTTTGTACTCACTGATCTTCAAAGAATTGCCCAGTTCTTAGTTTCCTGTTCCTTTGTGCCCCTGGTCTGTATTCACTTCAGGTACAGCAGTGACAGACCATTTGTCCCTCTTTCAGAGCAGGAGGGTGTATCCAATGGCATTGGATTCTCCATTCAACTGGTTCAAACTTGCACAGGTGGTGATCAGAATTGAACAAGTCAGAATAATGCATTATTGGTTTATTAAAAGACCACAGTACAGAGATTACATTTGAAATAGTTACAGCTTATAAACAACTTTCCAGGTGAGCTACTATTTAGATAGACAGATGAGGGGATTAATGAGATCAGGTAATAAAGGACCTGCAGTAACTGTTACAATACTTTTGCTGGTGATTTGACAAGGGTTGTTGAAACATTGAGATGATCTTTGATCGTATTAGACCAAGCCTTATGCCTTAAAGGCTGACATGTGATCTGTATTGAGATGCAAGGTAATACTTGCAGTGCACCTGTGCAGAGAGTGGCCAGCTCAGGGTGGTGTATGCTTCAGGTTAAAAAGATCACAAGGACAAAACATTGCAGGAGCTGACTAAACCATGCTATTAGTGTCACTGTGAACTATAAAAACATTAAAAATATTTAGTGCAATGTGCTACATTACTAGTGGCCTGTGGGGACAAGTGCATTGTAGAGTATCTAACTGGCACAGGAATACTGCTCCATCTGGATGAGAGGGGATTTCAGGAGCCAGAGTTTTATCCCAGTTAGTGACATTGATGAAGCCAATTTATAACAAGAGTACAAGTACTTATTTGGCTTAGGACTTCATTATACCAAACCTTCCATTTGAATTAATCTTAAGAATGTGCAAAATTGCATTTCTTGGTTTCAAAGAGCTCCCAAAAAAGGTGTTGGGTTTTCCCAGGTGCTGCAATTCTAGGATGCCACTGACAGATACTTTAATACTCTTGGAAAAAGAAAAAAAAGGTGTGCCAGCATACAGTCACAAGTCAGTAAAAAAAGCTAGTATCTGACATTTAGAATCAGACTTCACTCCCATGTTATACTGATCCTTTCAAAAACAGGGATTAGACACTGTCTAATCAAGGCACTGGTGTATAAAAAAGGTGACCAGACAGGTCCAGGATGGGAGTCAAAATGAAAGATCACCCAGTTACAACAGCAAGGCAAGTGAGAATTAAATTGCCTAAAAGAAAACTTAAACACCAGTCACAAGCATTGGCTTCAAGGGAAGGATTTGCTGGCTTGTAGCAGCTAGACAGTAGAGCTGCCTTTACACAAACATTTGAATTTTGCTTCCTGGTCACAGGATTAAAATTCAATGACAATAAACACTAACAAGTCAGAAAACCTGGAGGACAAAGGCCCACTTATTGGAAACCTGGTACAATCATTAACCCTTCTGTTCTGTGCAAAGGCTGCTGCTCGTCAAAGCCAGATGATCAAATTTGGAATACCTGGGAAAGGAAAAAAGTTTACCATTTTTAAAATAAGGTCAAATCTACTGACATGTTAGATACCACAGCCACTAGTCAGTGGTCTCCTAGTCCCAGCTCAGTCAAGAAAGCCATTTTATCAAAAACCCTGTGGTCAGATCCTTTGACCAGATCATAAAACTAGTTTAATGGAAAAAGTCCAGTTGATGAATCAAAGTAAGCCAGTTTGATCATATTAAAATCAAATAGTTAGTGGATTAAAGCACATGTTGCTGATTCAGTAATGGAGAAAGTCACACCAAGTCTGATATGCATCAAGAGTCAGTGGGGGTATCCCTCTCTAGGTGCTACTGAACTAGATGGTTAAGATAGTTAATACTAAACAGAAGAAGTTTTAGATTGAAGAATTCTGTATAGGCTGATCAAAATTGAATCTTTGTGTTCCTGCCCAATTATAACTCAAGTAGCAGCATTAACAGCATCAGGTAATCAGAATTGGGAGTTTCTGGCAGAGACACATCAGGCAATACAGCCAACTAATTGCTGAGTAAAGCATTTTCACTAACCTAGTGAAAGATTCCAATATTACTTTATTCAGGCTGCATTTACTGCTGATCGGGTATCAGCTGGTCTCATTAGGACTTAGACCCTGTTATGGACACAGGGTAGGCCATTTCTTCAGAGTGGTGAGCCTATGGAATTCTGCCGCAAAGAGACTGGAGGGTCACTTTAAATATAGACCAGATAGGGAATAGGGCCATACAGACTTCTCCAAATGCCAAGAGTTCAAAGGATCTAGAGAAAGCAGTAACAGGGGACTGAGTTTGTGGTCAGCTATGATCCTATTGAATAGCTGAACAGTTTATACCAACTCTTTCTAGGGTTGGTCATGATTGAAGGCTTTGGTTGCAGAGGTCCTTAGAAGTGACAGGGTTGAGAGTCAGTATTAGCAGCGATACTTACAGACCATGTAGAGAATGTTACACAAATGGGTTTCCAAAGGGATCTCCAAATGGGTCAGATGGAGCAGGAACAGCCTAAAAAAGGTAGTTTGTAGTTAGAGCAAAGCATTCAATTCCAATCATCATGAGTAAATTGTTTAGAGTAATGGAGACAAGACTAGCAAGGCACTAGATGCTCCACTTCAGTGAACATTGGTAGATGAAGCAGGTCACAAATCAAAGGTTAGAACCTTCAGGGGGAGGTATAACAGTGATACTATTTGTTAGTGTAATAGCACTGGTCAACTGCTTTCAGCACAGCTCAGAGGTGGATTGCTTCCTGTTTTTACATTTGTAGTTCATGGACCTGGTATAAATGAGACAGGAATGTTTACTCTAACCTGTCCTGGGAGTGAGATGGAGGTGCCAAGGGCACTTCACTTAGTTGAGAGAGTATTAAGGTCTACAATTTGAACATCGGCACCAGGTGGAGTTCTTTGAGAACAAGTTGCTGTGATCAGTCACTAAGAATGCACACAAAACACTACCCAGAGTCCACAGGCAGACTTCTTCCCTGCACTGTTCGTCTGATGGCTTCTAGCCCCATCTCTGATGGATGTGGGGAGACAGGGAGGAGCAAGCTTGGGGGTTTAGGTGAGGTGTGGCCAAAATTGCTCAGTCATGAATACACATGAAACAGGAATTAGAGACTAAGGTGTGAGATGTCAGGAGTAAGGGATGAGAGAATGTAGAACAGCTGCAAGCTGGAGACAAGGTGCTCTTGGTGCAGGCAGGCCAGAGGTGATGGGGATATTAGATTCAACAGCAAGTCCCAAAATCTTCAGTCATTGGACTGAGGTGGGGCAGGACGGAAGTGAACAGTCTTTAGTGCCATCTCAGGGCAATGTTAAGTATTTGGGTCAGTAGTATAGGAAGGTAGTGACAATTCAATGGACTACCCAGACTGGAGGGGAATACTCAAGGCTTAAAGTCCACCTAGCATTGGCTGGGCAGTCAGGGAGTTGTTCAAAGGTAGTTTATACAGCATGGGTTTCCTTTGGCCCATTGCCTATGCTAGTATGTACAGTTGATGTCACTGCAGGTGGCGATTTACCAAGATCATTCCTCAAGTTAACAATTTGTACTCACTAGTGCTGAATCTCCACTGGTATTAAAAGGATTCAGTGTCGAACTCTGGCTCGGTGCTGCTGGAGCTGCTGAAAGGGAAAGGTCAGAATTAGTGCCCTTTGACATAGGTCCAAGTATTAGTAGATTTGGAGAGGCACATGGAGACTATTGTTCCCTCACCAGGAAGGGATCTGTCTCAAACCCAATACCCATCAACTCAGTGCAGAAGTACACTTGCAGACTGCAGTATCTTGAGCAGCTTCAGAATTGAGAAAATTCATAACCACTCAAGCCCCCAGCCACCACTCCAATCTGCAGTTAACCTCAATTACTCCTTTATCTTCCTGACCAGAAGGGAACTGAAGCAAGTCATTCAGCCCATTGAGTCTGTTCAACCACTGCTCATTAAGCAGCAAGACTGGAATTGTCATCTGCATTTCCTATCTGCCACAATCTAAGAGCCTCCATTGCCCTTTAGCTGCTGGTTCAAGTCTTACCTTTCTGGCAGCTCATCCTTGAGCTGCATTGACCAACTCTAGGATAGGCATGGACCAGGATTACCCTATTTCTGGGAACTAAAACACAACATTTAGTTACCCAGATAAGGAGAATGGGAAGCTTATGTCTTTCTGACAGGCTGTAGTAAGGCAAGTGATTATAGGCAAGGGGAGGTGGACTGCTGGAACAGAGTTAACATTAACCAAAGCCTTCTGAGAACTTTTCACCCTCCCTACGAAAACTTACCATTTGTTGTAGATGAGAGTTGATTGATGTCAAAGTCATCATGGTCAGCGGTTTCCTGGGGAACACCTACTTTGCTGGTGAAATATTGGCCAAATGCTCCTGATGCCCCAGCAACAGTTGGCTGCTCACTTTTCCGAGCAGGAATAGTTGGGGGCTTGGTGATCTGGAAGTCTTTAAACAGTTCCTTGACACTTTTCTCTTCCTTCTCTCCTAGTGGGTCCAAGGCAGTGAAGGCACTAGTTTGAGGCTTGGAGGATTCTTGCAGGCTGGGTCTTGGTGGTGGGGGAGGTGGGGACAGTGAGGTCCCAGCAGAAGGGACCAGACCTACAATGGGTGGCACCATAGAAAGGGAGGCAGCAAAAGGGTTGGTGCCAAAAGGAGTGGTCTGCAGAACAGGCTGACTCCAGACATTGGGTGGGGCTAGGCTACGTTGCCCCCAAGTGGTGGGTACAGGTGGGACTCCAAATGGAGCTGGCTGGCTCCAGGCTGCAGCTGGCTGGCCAAAGACATTGGGCTGTCCAAAGGGAGGCTGTGGGCCAAAGATAGGTCTTGGGGGCATGGAGCCAGACTGAGGAAGAACTGGAGGCTGCTGTCCCCATGGCATTGGGTGAGAAGGTCCAGCAGGAGGTGGTCCAGACAAACCTAGAAAAGACAACATGACATTTGGTGATGCTGAAAATAGCAGCTCATTGATGACAAGTAACAGTGGACAATTTGGGAGCAGGAGCAAGTGCTTAGCTCAGCTCAAGTACAACAGTAACATTCATTTGTAGCCTATAGGTGTCACAGGCTGGACCGGGGGTCTTTAGCTGCTTGGGTGGAGCTGCTTTGAACTGTAGTCCACCTGCTGGGATCAGGTGTGAACCCACAATGCTTTTATGCAGAGAATTGACAAAGTTCTAAAATGGCCTATGCTGTATTTTTGAATGGACTTAGTATTTCAAGTAACTTTGGACTAACTTCAATAGGTTCAACAGTAAATATTTCTGCTAGATCACTTTAGTTCTGAAGAGTCACTGGACTTAGTCTACAGTACTGGCACCATCTGTGGGCAGAAAGCAGTGTCAGATCTAGCATCTGCAGCTCCTGGATTACAGTAAAACTGATTAAGTGCTGAGGAGACTTAATCTGGTAAGCCTTCATAACACTCCAGAGAGTCAGATAAAGGAAACCAAAACTACAGGGTGGATTGACTAGGGCCAGTGGGTCAGCTGTGGGGAAAGAGGCAAGTCAGCTGGGGTGTTGGAGATAGGGCAGGATTAACAAAGAGTATGGGCAAGTGTTTCCCTTGGAGGGGAATGGATGTGATCAGCAAGAGGTTGACAGGAATGAAACAAGTTCAGAGCTGGGGTGGGGGCTATCTAGTCTACTTGAGGGACAGGGCCCAACATTAAGTGACACTTTGAAATCAGAATAAGTCTACAGGCTAAGTGCTAGAAAAATGGGAGTAGAATTGATGAACTGAAGGTACAATGGATGTTAGAACAAAGGAGAAAAGTTAGTTGAACAGCATGGAGTTAATAGCTGTTGAACATGAACTGACTGCAATTAGATCAAATATCAGCATTTTACAAGTGCACTGGCTCAAACAAGCTCTCCAATTTGCAAACGTAGTTCACTTCTAGAAAGGAGTTACCTGGGCTGACGTGTGATGAGGAACTTGGCACATTGAAAAGATCCAGAGGGATCTGGCCTGAGGGTGGAATACTGGAAGCAGGTGGGCTGGGTCCAAAATTCTCACTGGCCAGCTGAAGAGAAAAGCCAAGAAAGGTCATTTCATTCAGAGTCACATCAAATAACCCAACTACTCCTGGCTCAGTCTTGCTCAGGATGCCCCAGGGTCTGGAGTTAGTGACCTCTCTACATTCTCCATTAACAGCAGGAGCCTCACCTCATGGAGACTGAGGATTCAGTAATGGCCTCCCAAAACTCCCCCAGGAGCATCCAAGATACATGCCAATGGAAGTCTGACAGCATAGCATCAGCCTGGTTAGTTGGTGCCATGCTGACCAGATTGTTTGAAAAAGCCATGCCTCAAGAATCCCCAAAGCTGGAAAATTAGGATCTAGTTGTTCAGCGAGAGTGTTAGCAAGTATAAAAAAGTGCCTGTTAAAAGGGGTTAGAGGTCATGCTGGTCACCTGATTGTTCTTCCTGCCTCGAGCTCCTTTTGCATTTTGTGGTGGAGGGGACAAGGTCACTGCATCAAAGTTCTGCATCAGGAGGGAGTCCACTTGCTTGATGTTTGCAGCACCCAGGGAGCCTGGTTTTAACCCATTCTGTGCTGGAGGTGTGGCCCCTGAGATCTCAGCAAAGGGGTCAGTGGTCACTCTGCTACCCAATTCAACTGGATCCTGCCCCACTGCTCCATTCAGTCCCCAGGACGGAGTATCAACTTTCACACCAGTGGCAACCTGGCTAGGGGGCTGGTCAAAGTCATGGCCAAGGTGGTCTCCACTCTGATTGGCTAGGAAGGGAAGAGCTCCATCTTTCTGATCAGAAGGTTTTACAGAATCAACTGGTTTAGGTGGTGCTGATTGGTCAAGTTCAGAAAAAGGGTCATTCCCAAAAGGGTTAGGATCAGGTGCAGGGAAGAAGTGAAGTGAGGAAGCAGGAGTCACTTCCTGGAGATGATCTTTCATGCAGGTGTTCAAAGGGTCCATTTCAGGAGAAGACAAGTCTAGCAAACAGCCATTTGATTCCTAATCATTGACAGAAAAGAAAAATTTTAATCAACACAAATACAAAAAAGTTTGAATTATTTGAAGTAGTTAGCAGGATAAGAATACCATCTTTTCCTAGTGTACAACATTCTTGGAAAGAAAATCCTTTCCACAGATCTTAATGTGGACCCTGAAGCTGGTAAATGCTGGCAGGAGAGAGTTTGTGCTCACATCTCAGCCTGGTCACCAGTCTAGCCACAATTCCCGCAATTGTACAATTTAGAACTTGAAAAAAATTGGTGCAACTAAATATTCTTTAGATGCCATGGGATTTAGAAATAGATTTGATGTTTGAAAGTTAAGCTACTAAAGTGAACAAGTTCTCAACTGAAGTTAAAAAAGTGTAGGGTGCTGCAATTAGTGATCGGTTGGCACCCAGGAAAGTGATTGAGGAGCCAGGCCATGATTGACTGACCAGGCCTCAGGAAATTTGAAAGACTCATCCACTTACATGACATGCACCCAGTTAGTGATCAGTAAATCATATCACCTTCAAACTCCTAACTCAGGAGTGTATGAAAGCCAAAGTTGAAGATTTGCCAGATGTCAAACATGCTATTTACACCAACATCTTGCATATAGATTCTGGATATTCAGCTTTGTAGCCATGAATAGAACAGAATAGCACAGGCCCTTCAGCCCTCAGGTGCTAACTTTTGTACCAGCTTCCATGTGCCTATGCAAGAGTCAGCATCCCTAGTGTATCTGACTACCATTGGTAGTGCCTGAGTGGGAGTGAGGAGAAAACCTGACATCTGCCTTAAACCTTCCTCCAAATCACATATCCTTTGATAGCTATTTCCACTCTTGGGAAAAAAGTCTGACTATTCCTATAGTGTACACCTCAGCCTTGGAGAGCAAGAAAAGCCTATTGTTCCCTCAACCTTCAAGGAGGTGCCTTCAGTCCAGGCAGCATCCTGAGCAGTCTCCTCTGCACCAGAACTGAATGCAGCTTTGTACAAGCTAAAATCCCCAGGTTGTTAGGGTTGATTCACTTTAGGGAAGGTTATGGCTGAGCTAGCATTTATTTCCAGTAGTTTACATTCCTACAGTGTAGAAACAGGCCCTTCAGCCCAACAAGTCCACACCAACCCTCCAAAGAGGGACCCACCCAGACCTATTCCCCTACATTTTACCCTGACTAATGCACCTAATCTACACACCCCTGAACACTGGACAATTTAGCATGGCCAATTCACCTAACCTGCACATCTTTGGACTGTGGGAAGAGACCCACCAGACACCAGCAGAATGGGCAACTCTGGAGTTGGCACAAGGTGGGAATTGAACCTGGGTCCCTGGTGCTGTGAGGCAGCAGTGCTAGCCACTGAGCCACCATGCGTTTAAGGCAGCTTATCACCTTGAACTACTGCAACCCAAGTGCTGTAGGTTGACCCACAATGCTCTTGATAGTGATTTAACCCATTAAGCCTTGCAGGTTATGGACCTGATGCAACATTACACAGGTTTAGCTGTGTCACATTTAATCTAAAGCAACTACAGACCGAGTCAAAGAGGGAAACCATTGCTCCAGTTAATCATTTAGTAATTCCCACAAGTTGGGTTGGGCAAGAGCCAAGAACAGGCAATCTTTTGTGACAGTCCAGCTTTGGCATAATTTCTCATTTTAAAACAGCACTAACCTTGGAACATAAACCACAAGTACACACTCCAATGTAATCCAAACATCTCAGGGCGAAGAGGTTTAAAAAAGTGGGAGGTCAGAAAGAGACACCTGCTGGCTAGCTACTTGCACAAGTTAGCTTTTAGTAAATCTAAGTACTGCCAGCATTGTTAGAATTGACATTAGAGGGCTAACCACCTCACTGGAAGCAGGAGATGTCAGCAATCCAAATTCCATTAAGTCTGGAAGGGGTCAGATTAAGACCCTGGAAATATCTAACCAGAGTTCTTCAGTCTCACTAGAGAGATAAAACCAATTCACAGCTTGGTAAAATAGGTTTCTATTGAGACAGTCCTGTCTGCTAGTGGTACAGATGACCTAAACAAATTAACTTACTGCTGGGGAAGTGATGTCAGGAGGTGTTGACATGTCTCCAAACAGCTGCATCTGATCGATATCCTGTTTAAAAGGAGATTCAAAAAGATAAGTTAGAAAGATTCTCTAGAAGGGAGAATTCAGCCACCCTCAAGAATTGGACTTTTACTTTAATGCTCATGACGGGGGGGGGGGGGGGGGTAGGGGAAGTCAGTGGGAACATTCAACATTAGCCACTTCTGGCATCAGTTGTGGTTATAAGGTCAGAGCAAAAAAAATCAAGGAGACTCGAGAAGTTTCCCTCTAGAGGGAGGTATTGCACCTACTAGCTGAAGAGTAGTATCCAGTGAATACTACATCTCAAATATAGACCATGCTTATTGTTGAAACTGTTGCACTGGGGTCTCTACTTGACCTAAGCAAAACAGACCAACCTAGCTACAGTAGAGATTGCCAGTTGCTGCCCACCCAGCTTTAGCAATAGAAGAATGGAGATTAATCCCAATAGGTGCATTAAAAATGGAGGTAGACCTTTCAGACCACATGTTCCTGAGAAGAACAGGTCAGCTTAGCTGGCAGCCTGCATTTGTATGGCAGAATGACTGATTCATGTACCAGCTAAGACCACCACAAAGATCCCACCCTCTTGGCCTTGACTGAGTATTATGACCCTCTGGGTTTCAAACACTACCACTTACATTGACAAGAGCATTCGAGACTGGAAACTCCATAGTAAAATCATGAGCAATGAATCTTCACTGTCTCTGCCTGTAACCCTTTGTGGCTATTCCATATCTCACTTGCAGGAACAGAATTAGGCCATTAAGTATAATCAAGATTAATCAGATCATGCCAGTATTGGCATCAATTAATGCCTCAACTCTTTCATTCAAGTGCTGCACCATAAAGGTAAACCCTCAGGTAAGAGGATGGTCAGCTTTAGATACCAAGGGCTCTTTGCCTTGACCATCCATGCAGTTGTATTAAATTACATTGACTCTTGTCATCCACCCTAGCAACATGTACAGAGTTCTGTTAAAGCTGAATACTTACACTTTTAATTTGAGATACCTGGTCAAAGTTCAGCAGTGGACTACCATTCTGTGAGAAACAAGGAACAAGCATTAGACACAAGCTCCAGGTTAGCTAGAGTTTCCCAGTTAAACACAAGACAGTGATCCAAAACCTGGGAGGGAGAGATTACTGGAATTTCAGGTGGTGCAATTAGATCAGACAAATTAACCCACCCCCAAGATATGGTAAGAGCCAGTATTGCACTTTTAACTCATGCCTTTGAAGCAGCAGCAAGGGTGGGTGACCACCACCTAGGTCTAGATTAGAGTGGCGCTAGAAAAAAACAGGTCAGACAGCATCCAAGGAGCAGGAAAATTGACAGTTGGGCGAAAGCCTAATTAAAATTGCTCCTCTGATGCTGCCTGACCTGCTAGGTTTTTCTAACACCACTAATCTAGACCACTGCCAGCATCTGCAATCCTCACTTGCAGAGTTGAACACCATCCAGGGGCCTGCTGCAGAATGAGCTAGATATCAAATAGGGGAATGGAACATCACCAGGTAGGCCAGCTTTTATTATCCCTGCCCAGTTATTGGTAAGAGTCAGTCATGGTGGGGTCTGGTATAGACAGACTGAGGAAATGAGTGAACTAGATGGGTTTTAAACAAAAAAGGTTTGATTAGGCTTAGTGGATTCATTAGGTTGAAACACCCACCATTTGCCAGATGTGAACCTGGGTCTCCAGAATATTGCAGTCTCTGGATTAACACTGATACCACTAGGTATCCCTCTAGTGAGGGGAATAGGCTCCCTCTGGGGAAGGAGAGCAGTACCGCCTGCTAGTGATCTTACCTCAGTGGGTTGGCCCTCCTGCAAGAGGAAAGAAACAACAAAATTAGAGACTTCTGCTGGAGTCAGTATGTGGCCTGTTAAATATTTGGCAAGAGGGACAAACAGGTAGAGGAATGAGGTGAGAATGCATTTACTTACACCTTGCATGGAAGGAGGATAATTTAGACTAGTCAACAACAGTACATGGGCAGGCAGGAACAGGTTTAGTTATAGATTAAGGACAGAGCTTCAAGGAGCTGAATGGCTTTGAACTACAGGAATGAAAGCAATTTGCTGACAGTTGATCCCATTGGATATTAGGTAGTAGCTAGAGCCAGTGGCATTTGTACAGCCTCAGGGCTCTCCTGCTAGGAGTCAGCCCACAAGAACCAACAAGGTTTAAAGCAGCCAGCTCCTGAAGTGAAGTTTGCTGAAAGAAGCCTATGGTCTGGATGCTGTTGGGACAATTTAGGGACTTCACAGGAAGAGGATCTGGAGAGACCAGTGATCAATGCACCTCATTAAATTCAAGGTGATCTCGCACTTACTGATTAGTCCAAGTTAGATAACCCTAATCCACAGGACCAATAGGTCCTGGTGTGCCTCACTGCCTGAGCCACCTCACCACCACCCCACTTGTTCCCTTCCAAGAATCACATTCTATGCAGGCCCCACATTGCTCTAGTCATTTGAGCAAGGGATGGTCTTCAAAGGAAGATGCATATTCCTCACCTTAGACTGATTCTCAGCTTCTTCCTTTTTCTTCAGATTGTAGATCAATTGAAAGAGATCCTTCAGATCCACAACTAGTGCCTCAGCCTATCGACAGGAGAAAAAAACCACATTTCTGACTGCAGTCAATTAGGAAATTGATCATGAACTCTTCAGTGTTAGGAATAGGAGACCTGGTCATAAGTACTAGGAGTGTTTGCTACCGTAATTACCCTCCTGGTAAAGAATCCCACTGGCCTCAGCCTCACTTGAAAGAGTGCCCCTTTGATAAAGGGGAGCAGCAGTATTCTAGTCACCCTACCCATGCTCTTTAATCTTTCATCTCTGGTCCCCTCTGATCTACTCTAGATCAGGGAGATTTCCTACCCTGAGAAGGTGCTCTAACTGGAGAGCTGAAAGAATCTCCTCTGCACCCTCCCCACTGCAATCAGAACTACAGCACTCAACTGAGCTAACCAAAGTCAGTCCAGCTCCAATATATCTTGCTCTGATAATCCTAAAACTGGTAAAAGCAAGCATCTTATTCCTTAATTACCCAATAATGTGTTGCCCAAAAGGTAACACCAAAGAACCCTATCCTTCAACCCCCAGGGTGCCATTGGTTAGGCTGAGGGAATCACTTCACATCTCTGCCACTGATCTGCCCAGCCCCTTTATATTCTTGTAAGGGCCTTACTCCTCACTAGTAAATCTGACAACTGATTCATATTCATTGATAACCAGATGGAGGGACTGACTCTATGGTGCACTAATGGGCACCAGCCTTACCACTGTTAAGCCAGTTTTGGATCCCACTTGCTAAGATACTGCATTCCATGTCTTCACCCCATTTCCCACATGGGATACTTAAAGGCCTGGTTAAGTATCTATAATGACATCAAGTCACCCACAATCTCAGGAATTATAATGTAGATGAATGCAACACTCCCAGCCAGTGGGTTGGTCACATGGGAACCAGAACATACATGGTCCAATCCCATAATAGTAAGGAGGTCTACCCCTCATTGATTAGACTGATGCCCCTTCAAGCTTTAACCTCAAACTCAGCCAGGACTATGGGAACGTCATTCCCGTTATCTTCCAGGAAGAGAACGTGGACAGTTGACATTTGTTACCCAATGGGATTGCTACAAACGTTTGTACAGACTGCCACAAGCAGGTAAACAAGGCTAGTGACTGAACCATGGTGTGGACACCTTAGCCAGCTGACTGGGCCATGGCAACTGGGTTTCAGGTGCCTAGCACTTCTCGGATTCGGTTACCCTACCTGCTGGGCAGTCTTGATGGCAAAGAATTGATGCTGTCCTTCTGCACCACAGACATATCCAAATGCACGGTTATCGGTGACATCTCTGGCAATGAAGGAGATCCTGTTGACTGTATGCTCATACTCAATCACCTGAAAAGAAAAAACCCCACAGAGTGCAAGTTAAAAATGCCCTCTGGTTTAAAGGAATGGGATCTGTAGGAAGTTTAACCCAATTAGCTACAATTCAGTGATAGTTCAATATCCCAAATGGGAAGTGTCAGTTCAGAAGATAGAGGTTTTTGTAGGAATGTTATCATTTACATCGCAAAATGCTATTTGACAACTATGTAAATTCAGCCACAAGTACTTAGTTTCAGGGTATGAAAGATTTGTTCAGAGAACAGCTGGGTTCCTTACTTGAGGAAAGACTTTGCTATGGCAGACTGACCAAAGTGATTCTCAAATGGGGTTATCTGGGTTTAAACTTTAAGGGAAGCTTTCTGGTCTATGCCCAGCTCATTAAGTTGGAGAGACTCCCATTCCACTGGGTCTACAGTGTTGTTACTTACTCCTGTCTTCTCATCAATTAGCTTGATTCCTGATAGAGAGATGGTGACCCAAATCCTCTGCTTGTGTTGACCCTGTGCACGAGCAGCTATTGCTATACCCTAAAGGGGATGAAAACAATTCCATTAGACATTTACACAAGAACCAGTTTAAACTGAATGGAGGGCTCTGCTCTAGAGTTTAATGGGTTAATTCTGTTCAAGATTGACCAAGGACCCGGTTAGTTGGAAGTGAATTCAGTAACAAGATGCATTAAAAAGTAGGCAGTGCGACAGTTTGTACAGTTCCTGCTTAGTGAGGTGCATGCATATGAACAGATTACATTAAACTTGTTTGGCTATTGGAGGTGGTCTAGACAGGCTGAGTGTTTTTCCTAGGAGGGGGTGCCAATGGAGGTGCAGAGTTTAAGGACTGATTGGTGGGGGGGGGGGGGGGGGGGGGGGGGGGGGGGGGGGGGGGGGGGAGAAAAAGAGGAAGCCTCTGGGTAAACTGGTGCATTTTAGGCAAGGAGCATGATGATTAAAAGGAATCTTTCCATGGGAGTGTCAGGAACCCAGATTAGAGGGTGGCAGAGGTAGGAACCACCAAGACATTGTATTGAGGGGAATATGTAGTAGTATTTACAAGGCTATTGGCCAATGAGATTAGATTCTTCATGATTGGCATAGAGTGGCCTGGAGGACTGTGTCCTCATGCTGTAAAACCTGGCTAATTTGGTTTTGCTTTCTGAAGCCCATATCCCCACAGAATTACAGTAAGCTTTTGGTGTTCATAAAGTCCATTTTACTGAGACTAGAGACCTGGTGAATTGGGGTTGTTAGAGTGTCAAGACTTGATGTTTATACCAAGACAGGAGTGGACATTAGAAGGGATCTCGGGGAGAGGATTACTAGAATAAACCCTGAGTTGAGACTAAGGAAACTAAGATTGTTCCAGTTCTGGGTCACCTTGGACTAACTCGGTGACATGGGCAAAGGAATGGTGCCAAAGCCTAGACATTACCTTCAGTTTCATCATTGAATCCTGGCACATCTGATCCCCTCTGGCATCTGGCACATCGTCAACACCAATTATCTTGGCTTTATAGCGAACTCCATCAGCTTTAAATCTTGCTAATAGATATTCTTCAGTCTTCTCTGATCCTGGTGAAGACATCAAGTCATTAACTTTGTGTACTACTTCCTCGCCACCCCCACCCTCCCCCAGAGATGGCAGTTCAATGATATATTAGAAGCCTCAAACTGCTCAGGTCATTAGACCAAGCCATAATCATATCCAATACATGGTCACTCACTACATAATCTCCTGGTCCCAAAGCTAGAACACTCGAGTGGGTAGCTTGAGACATGGAGTGTGCAGCCCCCAAGAACACAAGTAGCTTGACATTGTCTGGGCCAAAAAAGTTGAAGGGCATAACTGACCAAGATGCACTGCAGGAACCTCTACACTTAAAGGCAAGCATATCTGACAGTTACCTGCCACTTCCCCTCCCCGGGTCATCAATGTTGGGCAATTAGTCATCTTGCTAGCAAGACACAGGAGGAAAAGTGCTAGAGAGTCTAGTAGAGTGACTAAGAGGGAGAACATTTCTTTACAACTTTTTTTAATGAAAACACTATAAGGTTAAACCTTGGAGAATTACTAGCAGGTGGCTTCAGTTTGTACAGAACATTTGAAAAGGTACATGTCCTGTTCCTGGCATTGAGTCAGCTCTTAGTCATTGAGCCAATGACATTTACTTCCCCTTCATCCCTACTAAAGGTGGATGACCCTACCAACAACCAACGTTGGCTTTTGTTGAGTCCAAGTCCCTCAAGAGTGTTATTTTTAATATTGGCTGGAATAAGTTGGGATGTCTGAACCAATTGTTAAAGTTACAAACTGGGTTCCCAAGCACTGATCCTTTGGCCATCGATAAGGCAAGCAAATTTAGAGTGACAGTCTCTTCACCATACCCCTCTTGTAGCCAATCCATGACAGTATATTGGAGTGCATGGAATTGCAGGCAATTGTGTTTACTGTCACTGTCCCATGGGGTGCTTCTCAAAGTGAATAATATTGTTTCACTTGTTTGACTCTAAATGCACTGGTTGGTCAAACACTCCTAGATCCTCAGTAGTGGCCCTTTTTGTACCTGCCTCAAGGAAAGGACACAAGTAGCCAGTTCAGACTTGGTCACCCTCCAGCCAGAGGCAAAACCATTTCCCTTTTACTTCAAAAACATGAGCAATTCACAGATCCGGTCAGTCAGGATGCAGGACAGGGTGAAGATCCACCTCCAATTGGATTCCAGTTTGCTGCTGCTTTCCACTTAATGCTTCCCATCAACTTCAATTTGATTTACTTTAGTCAAGGAGCAAGCACAGCACCGAAACAGGCCCTTTGCCCCAAGGGTGTGACATGGGCCACTGACATTCTGGATCTGCTTCACCACCTTCTCTGGCAACACATTCTAATCACACAGCTTAAAGCTACCTCATCCTCTTAATTACATCCTAGTATTTGATGTTTCTACCTTGAGGGAAAAAAGACTGAATCCATTCCTCATTTGGAAATCTTGAAAGGAACAGCCAGAGGTTAAGTGAAAACAAACCAGGTGCAGTGTCAACTGGAACAGTACAAGTATTCCAAAAAAGTTACCTTAAATAGACTGAATCAAATTATACCTGTCTAAAAGCATGCTAGCCATACTCTTTAACCACCTTATCCAATGTTGCCACTTCCAGTGGAGTGTGGACCTGTATACACACATCCCTCTATTAGTGCTTCCAAGTGTTTTGCCATTTACTGTACACTTTCCTCTGCATTAGATCAAAGTTGCCCAGAGGAAGCTCCATCTGCCATTTCTCTGGCAGAGTTTCCAGCCCCTACCCTGCTGTACCTTCCAAATCAATCAGATTCAGGCTACTCATGTGCACATTTGGAAACCAGGGTCTCAACTGATCCTGTTGACCACAGGTCATCTCTAGTCAGAAAGAGACCCTTCCACTGCTACTAGGTTAGTGTAAACATCTGAACAGCTCACTGGTCCCAAGTGGCCTCACCTTTGTATTAGAATTAAGAGGCTTTGCTGAAATCCATTTAGGAAACATCCACAACCTGGTCCTTTATTATTGGATAAATCAGAAAGCCAGATTGAGAAAAACCTTATTGCTAATAGATTTATCTAATCTGGGAAAGTGCTAAGATATTTGCTTGGGTAATTTCCCTAATAGTGAAATATCACTGGTCTGTCATTTCCTGGATTATCCTGTTCCTTTGGCTACTCTAGCCTGCTGCAGCCTCTAGTGACATTCCAAAATCAGTTTCCTCACCTGGCTCCCTCAGCCTTCTAGGAGGTGGGGGGGGGGGGCAGGGAAGAGAATCTTATCTTAATGCTTTGAGAGCACCCAATACCCAAGAATACATCCATTTGGAGACTCCCTGTCCATTATATCCTTCTCAGCAAATATTGATCATTTGCATTAAAGGACTTCACCCACTTAGCTCCATATGTAAATTCCTCTTGCCCTTGAGTGGCCCTACCTTTCCCAATTTCATTAATCATGTTTGCCAAAGACATTTCATACCTTTTTACTTATCTTGTCTTCAGTTTCTAAACCCTACGTAAGCCTCTTTATTAAGTTCCCAATGGGGAGAAAATGAAGGCTCCTGACCCTGTATTCACCCTCCCCTGACAGAATGCTAATGCTGAACACTACCACTTGGAAGATTCCCATATGCCAGATGTGGCTTTACCCTCCAAACAGCTGCACCTAGTCCTGCCTAGTATTGGTTTATTACCTTCAACTGGAGACTTAGTTTTCCAAGGAACTAACAATTACTGTTCAAAAGAAATGTTCCCTCACTGAAGTGATCACTTGGCTGGTCTAATTCCCAATACCAGCTCTAATTGTTTCTAGTTGAAATATTTAGATATTGTTTCTAAACTGTCTCTGGGCCTCACACCAAGCCCCTGGTGCTAAGAAATTGATAAGGGACTCTACCCCAACTGTAGAGCTGAAATTCAAATCCCAGGACATTGAGCTGCCAGTTTTGTCCCTCTCAACCAAGTCTCAGCAATATCTGCATCAGAGTTGGGGGTTAATGCATGTAACCAAGTTCATCTGCCTTACCCATCATACTCAAAGTTAGGCCTCAGACCAGCCCTGCCATGTTCAGTAATCAGAGCCTCTGCCTTAGTGGCTCTTTCTAGTCATTTCACTTGCTGACCAACTGCTCAGGTTTTAGCCATCTTCCTGCTAGGATATGAAAGTCTTTCCAGTTTAGATGGAACTGGTCTTGTACAGATCCCACCTGCCCTGAAGGCAGCCCGGTGATCCCATACCTGAAGCCCTCCCTCTTCATACTTTTATTGATGCGAAAAGCAGATGTATCTTCCAACTCCGAGCTCCACTGATGTGGGGCACAGGAAGTGGTTAAGCTTACCATTAAGTAAAACTGTTAAAGCAATTACTGTCCCACGGAGTGATCCAACTGATCTGGAAAACCTCAGTAACTGAGCCCCCTTTTTAAAGAGCCCACAAGGAGCAGCACTGGGGCTAGTGCATGGATTTGTGACTGATCAGGATCAGAATATAGGATTAGTTATTATGGTGTTGTCTGCACGCTTACTAGGTGCTGTTGGAGTGAAAGCTATCCAAGAGCAATACAGGACTTGAGCTGATGGGTTGAGCCAGTAGACAGTATCATTTAGAGATTTGTATTTGAACCAAGGCAGGACTTAGACAATGGTAGGTCCTCAGGAAATGGTGAGTGGCCAGATCTATAGTTACTTTCAGTGAAATCACAGGTAAACAGTGGTTAAAAATGTGTTGCTGGAAAGCATAGCAGGTCAGGCAGCAAAGGAGAATCGATGTTTTGGGTATAAGCCCTTGAGGGTTTATGCCAGAAACATTGATTCTCCTTTGACACTGCTTGACCTGCTGTGCTTTTCCAGCAACATTTTTCAGCTGATCCCCAGCATCTGCAGTCCTCACTTTCTCCTCGTGGTTAAGGTGGTGTTTTGTATGCTTGCCTTGAATGGACTATGGAGCAGGATGTTGTGGCTGTACAGGACACTGGCACAGCCACTTGGTCACCCTCCTACAGGTAAGAGGGTTTGGGGATGCAGAAGAGATTTAGGATGTTGCTGGGACTAGTGTGAGCTAAAGGGAGGCTTAGCTTGGAGTTATTCTCCCACTGATCCTAGAGTGGAAGCAGTGGTCTAACCAGAGGGTCATGGAGAAGATGACTAGCTAAGGTCTGCCAGTGCCCAGGGTGGGAGATTCTACAAACAGAAGGCATAGGTTTAGGCAAAGTGAGGAAAGACTGAGGGGTTAGAGGGGACCATTACACATAGGATTGTATGCGGAATGCATCAGAAGAGTTGGATACAGGTACAACACATTTAAAACAGGAAAAACAAACTTGCCAAAAGAGCTCAGGCCTAGCAGCATCCAAGATGAGAGTTAGCATCTCAGTTAGCCTTTCTCCCTTCTGGGGAGGGTCACTAGAACAGACACCAATTTCTCTCCAGATACTGCCAGGCCTGCTGAGCTTTAACAGCTGGTTTCATTCATAGCATCTGCAGCTCTTGATTAACAAAATAAAGGTAGGGACATGGGCCAAATGCTGGCAAGTGGGACAGGTTAGATTGTTGGGGGGGGGGGGGGGGGGGGGGTCTGGTTGAGTTGAAACAAAAGGTGTTGTGGGACTTACAACCCTCAAGATCCTGGTTGGGACAACACTGGGACCTCATTCTTTGGGGATGAGTACCAATATGGACCAGAGTCTCTGGCTGCTCATTATTCCCTTCAGAATATCCTGTGCCTGCTCAGCAGCCTCCCTCATGCCAGTGAGGCAACACCATTCTGAACTTGCAGCCACAGAAATACCTGCCTATTTTAGGACCCCTGCCATGACTGGCTCATCTATACTTCAAAGCTGAAGAGTGTTGCTGGAAAAGCACAGCAGGTCAGGCAGCATCCAAGGAGCAGGAGAATTGACATTTCAGGCATGAGCCCTTCTGGAACCCTCCTCCTTATACAGGAAAAGGAGGTGAAAATAATCTTATAGCTGCTGCCACCTATCCATTCAGTCCCCCCTCCCCCAGTATCTAAGTGTAGATACAGAGAGGACTGCTGCAGAGGATCATGGACTGCTGCACTTGTCCGGTGGTCCCCCTCAGAGGTACCAACTTTCTAAAACAGTAGAGTGACATCTCCTGCCTCATGAATGCTGGATAAGGGCTTCATCCACAGCTCCAAGAATCAAAGATGGAGCTGCAGCTAGACAGTGTATACTAGTCACCATGGAGGCCAGAAGGGCCCTCATTTTCCATATTGTGGAATGCTCCCACAGGAATGAATTCTCCTATTCCAGTCAAATCCTGGTTTCATGCCGGCCCTATTCTTTAGGATTAAGTGGGTACTTTGACAAATCTGGCTTAAAGTCTGCTTGATCAGCCAAGCCTGGGTCATTAAGCTATTGCATCCCAAGCACCATTCAGCCCCAGGTTCTTATATTCACATTCCCCCTGAAACTGGAACCCTTTGAGACAAGGATTGGTCTGTGCACTGGAGCAGTCCCAGATACAGTTATTCACTGCAGCTCTCCATGTGTCCACTGGGTGGACACAAACAGGCCACTCAGCATGTGGTTTAGTTTCAAGTTAGTGGAAGTTGGACTTGGCATTTAACCATTTGGGGGAATAGCAAGTGTGAAAATTGATTATTCCAGTTTAACTCATGTTTCAAACCCACCCATTCCTCCCTAGCAATTCTGGGGGAAATGGACAACAGTTTTGAAAAACCCAATTACAAGTTCTAACTGACCCAGGTGGTACACTCCAGCTACAGGATAGTTGATGTCAATCTCCAGTGAAATTAAGAACCCTTGCAGGTAGATAATTCTTCAAAAGCAGCATTTCTTAAATTAGACATTCCTTTTAGTGTCCTCTGGTTATCAATCCAGTCACTTGATTTAATCCAGATGTCAAATTTAACTATTTGCCTAACAATTCTACCCGTACTAGTGTAACCAACCTGCCTATATGACAATGGTTAAGTAATAAACTTTCAATTGAGACCAGAAAGTTTCAACAGCTAGAGGCAGCCATGCCCTTAGGAAGGGAACCCCAGCACTGATCCAGCAACACTGATGGCAATACATTCCCAAGTCAGGGTGGTGAGGGGGGGTGGGGATGATATATAGGAGACAACCACACCTTGCTTGTCCTCTAGGGAGGGTGTGGATTTGGAAGGTGCTGTGAGGAGCTTCGGCATTCTGCAGTGCTCCTTGTAGCTATAGCTAGCAGTGTACACTGGGTGTTAGAAGAGTAGGACTGGATTGGTGGTCATGCTGCAATAAAATGGGCTGCTTTGTCCTCAAGGTATTTCATTTGAGTGGTAGATTATTCAATCACACTAGTGTTTGAGTGGGCAGGCTTTGAAAGAGTCAGGTGGAGAGTTACTTGCTCTAGGATTTGTGATCTTTGACCTGCCCTGGTGTAGAGTTCAGGTCAGTGGCAGCCCCAGAATACGATAGTTAGTGGTTCATTGGCACATTCTGTTGGAGGGTCTTTGCCCAATTAAAAGCTGTTCAGTAATGTATTGAAACATTCCTGGAGTATTTGGGGCTTGAACCTCCTGGGGTCAGTATGGAGAGTTGCTAAAAGTCACTTGTAATATTTGCACTGGAACTGGAGTCTACACTTTGCTATTTGGACAGACTGATCAGTATTAGCTCTTGCAAATTGTGCCAAACAGATAACAAGTCAGTTTGGATCCAGAAAGGTGCTAATGAAGCAGCTGATGGTTGGGTCAAGATCTATAAGTACTGCAGAAGGGAATGGCAAGTCTTAGGATCAGCTAATCTTGTAATAGACCATTGCAACCCCTCAGTTTCATTCTCAAGTTATAGCTGATGTCTTGCCTGTTTGAGTCTGTATGTGCAGGTGCTTTGAGGGGATAATATTTTAACTTCAAGAGTTCAAGTCAGGAGTTTAGTTGCTTACCTTTGCTAGAGAATGTGACAATTTCTCAAGACAACATCACAATTGGAGGTTGACAGTGAAGATTACAATGGGATCTTGACCAGATGGGACAATGGACTGAGAAGTGGCAGATGGAGTTTAATTCAGATAAATGGGAGGTGCTGCATTTTGGGAAATCAAATCTTTGCAGGACTTATACACTTAATGGTAAGGTACTGGGGGTGTTGCTGAACAAAGACCTTGGAGTGCAGGTTCATAGCTCCTTGACAGTTGCAGGTAGATAGGATAGTGAAGGTGGTGTTTGGTATGCTTTCCTTTATTGGTCAGAGTACTGAGTACAGGAGTTGGGAGGTTATGCTGTGGCTGTACAGGACACTGTTGGAATATTACATGCAATTCTGGTCTCCTTCCCATGAGAAAGATGTTGTGAAACTTGAAAGGGTTCAGAAAAGATTTAAGGCTGTTGCCAGGGTTGGGGGATTTGAGCTATAGGGAGAGGCTGAACAGGCTGGGGCTGTTTTCCCTGGAGCATCAGAGGCTGAGGGGTGACCTTAGAGGCTTGTAAAATCATGAGGGGCATGGATAGGGCAAATAGACAAAGTCTGGACTCGGCCACACCAGGGAAAGAACTAGAGGGCACAGGTTTAGGGAGAGGGAAAGAAACGAGACACCCAAGGGGCAACTTTTTCCATGCACAGGGTGGTACGGGTATGGAAATGAGCTGCCAGAGGATGTGGTGGAGGCTGGTACAATTGCAACATTTTAAAAAGGCATTTGGATGGGTATATGAATTGGAAGGGATTGGAGGGATATGGGCCAGGTGCTAGCAGGTGGGACTAGATTGGGATATGTAGTTGGCATAGATGAGTTGGACTGAAGGGTCCGTTTCCACGCTGAACATCTCTAGGACTCTTAAAACTGACCCATATTAGCCTGGGTCCAGTGGGTAATTTGGGAGATTAGACAATTGAAAGGTCAGAAGGCAGGCTTGTTTCCTTGGAAGAAAGGTGACTGATGGAAGCTTTAAGTGAAGTGAAGAGGTACAAGTTAGTGCCAGATATGTAATCAAAATCCTCATTAGCAACAGCACAGAGATTGGGGACAAGTTTAAAACTCCAGGATGGTGCTTTATTGTACGACTTGCTACAAGTGTAGCTTCTATTTCTTACCCAAAGTGTCCTTCCAATTTAGACTAAAGTTACAAGGCTGAGCAACAACTCACCAAATCACCATGAAGCATTTCAGATCATCCAGGCCACTGGATGACTCAACCAACCATTTTGGTTGAAGGTTCTGCCAGATTTAGTTGTGTAGATGGTTTAAGCTCATGGGGTCCAGTTTACCTTTCTTTTTATCCTTCTTTGATCCCTTTGTAGGTGAAGCCTCCAATTGGCTGGGAACGTTGATCTCAGCTGTTTCAGACATGGCTGCCATCTGCATTCAAATCCCCAAGTTCCTTTGCCTTTGATAAAAAGATGTCCTGAAGCGGTTGAGTCAATCAAGACATGTCAGTTCAGCCTGTAGAGAGAGCATAGCGTTTATTGAAACTGGGCTGGTAGCACAGGGCTAATTGGATGGCTAGAGCTCAACTATTTTAGACACCATTAAAGACTACATGGCAGGTTAGGCATGTCACTGCATTGTGGAACATGTCATTTGTAAATATTTGCAATTTTGACTTGGGATTTCAAATTAGGGTAGGTGTTGATTACATCTGGGAGGGACTTGAATCTAGCATTTAATTATAGGCACTAGTATTAAGTGGAAGAGTGCTGTACTGTTTTAATAGTAAACATCTCAATGCTCAGTTAAGAACTTAGTTGAGCAATGCCAACTTCAGAATACAGCAGAGAGTGTTATTCTGTCCAATGGCTTCAAAATCCTGAAGGCTTAACTTTAATTTGGGTGGACATCTGTAGGTTGAGTGATGGTGTTCATTTAGATTAGATTCCTTAGTGCAAAAAAACAGGCCCTTTGGCCCAATAAATCCACACTGACCCTCTGAAGACTAACCCACCCACACCCCTACCCTATATTTGTAGGGACTAATGCACCTAACACTATGGGCAATTTAGCACAGCCAATTCACCAGAGCTGCATATCTTTGGATTGTAGGAGGAAACCTGAGCACTGAGGAAACCCAGACAGGCATTTGAGACTGGAATCAAACCTGGGTCCAGGGTGTTGAGGCTGCAATGCTAGCCACCAATTCAGGTGCAAGGATTCTAAAGTCTCCAGGCCAGAGAAGTTTAAGAACCCGAGAAAACAATCAGGATAATTTAACAGGAGCAAGATTTTTAGAAAGAAATCTCAAGTTAACTGGCTTCCTGATTGTTGAAGCTTAGGCCTGTATATATTTATAACCAGTGTCTCACCTTTTTCCATTAGTTAATGGAAGTCAGATTTCATCATCAGGGGGATGTGTCCAGGTGTATGGTCTCAGCTGGTATTATGCTGCAAGATGGAAATAGGACTGGTGTCTAAGCGAAGGTGATACTTTGTGGAAATCTGATGTTGGACAGGGTACAATCACCCCAGTTTTGCTCGAGGTAAGCCAAGTGCTGTATAGTAGTCAAGCTGACAGTGGTCAGACTGTGCGTTGGGGGGGGGGTCAAGGTAAAAGCTAATGTTGATTTGTGGAGTTTAAGCTAATGGGATGCATGTGACCTTAGTCCAATCTTTATTGCTATTATGCAATTAAGGATGGGACTGGAGTCACAGGTCAGACCACAAAGCTGCAGATGTTTCCTCACTAAATGGGAGGAGTGAGCCTGATGTTGTTCCAGATAGAAATCCATTGTGCAAGGAAATTTAAAGGAATAGTGGTAGTGTCACTACCTCTGGGGGGAGGGGGTGTTTAGATTCCACCTCCCCTAGACATCTCATTAGAAAGCAGAGAAAAGGAAACAAGGACTCTGGCTCAGTCTAGAGCCAGGCCTTGGCTATTACACACCAGGTGGAAAATTGCAATAAAACAAACAGTGTAGATTAGCATTGTACCTGGCTTTGTTAGCCTAGATTGCCAATTAGGTGCATGAGTGCACCTGGCAGGGGGCCTTCTGTTCCATGTCAGAATGCCTAGCAATAGCAGTATTGAGGGCAGTCTGTTTAGATGTGTTTACAGACAATCTGACAGGGGTCAGAGATCAGAGTCCAACTCTTGTGCTGAAGCCTTGTTACTGCTTGGCCTCAGTCACTGGAAAAAAGCTATTAAGCAGCAGGAACTTTGTAGTATCTGAAAAATCAGCAGAGTTAGTTATAAACCCACTTCCAGTACATAAGCTGATCAAGACACCAGGATTGTCAGTGATAAAGATCAGAACTTGAGAAAACAAGTGGTTCTAACAGCTTTCAATGTGTTCTGCTCATTACATCATGTCTGATCTGTACTACAATTTACACTGGTCAGTGCCAAGTCTTAAAAGTTGCAGCTTACTGGTTTGCAAGACTGAGGGCCAGGCAGGACCAAGCGATCATCTGAGGGGGATGTAGTCCTGCCCCAGTTAGGGCATGGGCTGCCTCATGTTCAGCATCCAAGGTGGAAACTTGCAATCCTAATTGCTAAGTCAAGAAACGAAGTCGGTCACAAAGCCTCATTCCTTGAAGATCAGGTGAAGTTAGTAAATTGGGTGCCTCAAGTCTTGCCATTGAGGTCTGACTATTTAGATTCAAGTCAAATTTGTAACGGTGCTGTGCCCCAATTGTCATTGAATCCAATCCCATCCTCGAGGGACAGATCTGATCAGTAGATAAGCGTTAGTTGAAACCCCTCCAGGTGTTTGATGTTTGTTCTTAGTACCTAGACATGGGATTTGAAAGGACTGGAGGGGGGGGGGGGGGGTGCCACAGATCATGATATGGTCAATCTTTTGCCATAGTCCAGTGATCCAGGATGTACTTACCAAAGTGCTTTTCCTTTCAAAGGAATTTTAGTCCTAAGATAATGTCAGTCAACAGCTGACTAGCTAGAATCAGCTAGTGATTCAGCTCTACTGCAGGATGCTCTGAACAGCCTCCCAGATCCATACTGGTCAAAAGCCAATTGATTCTAACACCATTTTGTAACTTCATTTTCTACCTTAGCTTCACAGATGCAGATCCAAGTACATAAAAGGTTCCTGCCTGAGTTTGATTCCCACCTTCCAAATGTTCCTGTTCTTCACTATGCCCCAGTCAATTCTCAGGAGGGAATATTTTCCTGTCAATAACTTAGTGGTTCATGATATCACCTCTACGGTAAGGTGCTAGTTTGCTGAATCTTCAGTCCATGCAACATCTGTTGCAATCTCTTCCACTCTCCAATACTGCCACACCCTACTGTCAGGCAACAGCCAATCATGACTGGGGACCTGGTTTGAATACCCCACTGCAATTGGAAGTTAATGCTAGATATGTACATCTAATGTAGAATGACCATGGTCAGTTGGGAACCAATGGGTTCAGTTACAATGCTCCAACTAAACTGAAATGGATTAGAAATCCAGTTTCAGGAAGTATGAAACCAGACAATCTGTCCTGGATGGAGTTAGGTGTCAGTGGATTGTTCCCTTGATGTTGGAGTTCTTTCCTAGGATCTGGGGAAAAAAAAAAAGAGACCTGTCTAACCATAGATTGTTGCTCAGCCTGGTGAGGTCTGACTCTGGAGCATATGGCTGTAGACATTTTTCCTGGTTATGTCCTAGTTCTGAGCTGAAAATGTGTTGCTGGAGAAGCGCAGCAGGTCAGGCAGCATCCAAGGAACAGGACAATCGACGTTTCGGGCATAAGCCCTTCAGGAATCTAGTTCTGCCTTCCTGATTTGTGTCACTGTCTCCATGCCTGGAGACAGTCAGGAAGGAGCGGCACTGGTGTTCAGGACTAGGACTGAAGGAAGAGACAGTAATTACCAAGTGTTATTTTGACCATGGTAGACTGAGGAAGGAGCCAGAGCAACACTAGCCAGAGAGTCAGAAAACTGGCCTGGAGTTACAGGGTCTTGGGGAGCATGTGCCAAGGAGAAACAGGAAGTCATGAACACCAGAGAAAAGTGTCTGGATGCTTCAATGACTTGAAGATTGAAAGTTGTAGATTCGGCTTGTTTTGATTTGCAGTAACTGCTGGAAACGATCAGATCTGGCAGCATCTGTGGACCTGAAGCATTAACTCTCCAGTGCCAGACCTGAGCTTTTCCAGCAGTTTCTGTTTGGAAAGGTTGAAAGTAGGGACACCTTTAAAAAGGTCAGAAGTGAGGAATACAGTAGCAAGGAATTGCCCAAAATCTATACATGGCAGAAGTCAATGAAACTCCTCCTACTTGCCTAGAGGCAGTTCTAACTGTATCCAGGACAAAGCAGCCTACTTGCTGACAACATCTACCATTGCTGAGCAGTGTACCAACTACAAGATGAACTGCAGAAAATTCAAAGATCCCTACACAGCACCTTCCAAACCCAAGACCACTTCCATCTAGGGTGCAGCAGGTAGAGGAGAATGCCCTCACCTGCAAATGCCCCTCACCACCCTGACTTGCAATAACTGCCATTCCTCACTATTGCTGGGTCAAATCCTTAAATACCCCAAGGGCATTGTGGTCTACTTACAGCCCCTGGACTACAGTGGTTCAAGATGGTAGCTCACCCCACCTTCAAGGTGGACTAGGGACAGAGTGTGGCCCACCCAGTGACCCCTACATTTGAGCCTTGAATGAAATTTAATTCAGGGCAGGTATCTGATCAATGCTGCCCACAGCTAGGGGCAGCTCCCAGGTTATTACAACTTCCATTCACCCAAGGGCAATAGAAGCTGCTGACAAAAGTCAAAACAGATTTGGAAACCCAAAGCTAACCAGGACTTTGTGACCTTGCAGTAGGAACTACTATGAGGAGAGAAATTAGCACAAGCTGATCAAGGTGGTCAAATAGCCTGCAGACACTGAGGGAAATAAAGTCTAATTTACTTACCTTAAGTCTCAAAAAAAAAAACTAGTTGCTCCTGGTAAAGCTCCTGTTTCTTCTGCAGAGGATAGAAACTGAGGCAGAGCAAGGGGATGAGGCTGTGTTCAAAGGTTAAACCATGAAGTTTAAACCAATAGCTTCTAAAGTGAAAAAACATTAACTTTGTTGTTGAGTAGTTCTGATTAATAGATGCTGAGAGAGGGAAAGTGCATAGACAGCACCTGGAGATAAGGGCAATAGGGCTGACAAGCAGCCCAAAGCAGGGGGGGGGGGGGGGGGGGTGGTGGAGAAAAGGATACAGAAGCAGAAGATTGATCAGTGATTCTACTGATCCCCACAAACCAAGTAACAGAATGTTTTGAAGTTTTATTGAAGACTGAAGTTAAAGGAAGTGTTTCACTTAGATATACAGCATGGAAACAGGCCCTTTGGTCCAACTTATCCATGCTAACCAGATATCCCAACTTAATCTAGTCAAACTTACCAGCACTTGGTCCATATGTCTAAGTCCTTCCCTATTCATGTACCTATTGAGAGGTCCTTTAAGTGCTGTAACTGTACCAGTTTCACCTTTTCCTCTGGTAGCTTATTCATACCTACACCACCTTCTGCATGAAAAGGTTGCCCCTTGGGTGCCATTGTTTCCCTCACCCTAAACCTAGGCCCTCTAGTTCTACACTCCCATTCCAAGGGGGGGGGGGGGAGGAGGCCTTGTCTATTTATCCTATCCATGCCCTCTAATGATCTTATCAACCTCTATAAAGGTCACCCCTTACCCCAGCACTCCAGGGAAAACAACCCCAGCCTGTTCAGCCTCCCCCTAGAGCTCAAATCCAGCAACTCTGGCAACATCCTTGTAAGTCTTTTCTGAACCCTTAAGTTTCACAGCATCCTTCTGATAGAAGGGATACTAAATTGCTCAGTATTCCAAGTTAAAGCCTAGGTGTACCATTATCCACCTTTGATGGCTCAGATGTTACTTTAATATAAGCACATGGGACAATGTTGTTAGTTGTCATTCAACATTACTACTCAATTGTCACTATTTAAAGCATTTAGTGGGAATACACCAATAGGTGAAGAGAATTGGCAGATGGAATGAGAACAGAAGAGTAACAAATTGTAGTTCTTGAACTGAAGTATAAAAGGATGGATTTTTTGATTAGAGTTAACCCAGGTCAAGTTAGTGAGGCATGGGATTTGGCCATTGCTGACTATACGACAGAGTGAGCAGTGAATAGCTAGAGGGTTAACAAAGTCAACCCCAAAAAGGGCTTTGGCCCAAGATGTCGATGTTTCTGCTCCTCAGATGCTGCCTGACCTGCTGTGCTTTTCCAGCACCACACTGACTGCAGGAGGAGGAGAATGCCAGACTCAATTTACACTCATCTTGACTGTCACCAGGATCAGCACACCCAGGAACATGAGTGGAAACTGTAGACATACCTTTCAAGATATGAGATTGGAAAGTGGGCTGGTGGTTTTATACCAAGGGTGACTGCTTGCAGGCTTGGCAAAGTCATCCTGTGAGCAAGATCTTAATATGCTAGACTGAGCTGGGTCAAAGGAGGGAGTTACTCTACAAACCAGATGTAGAGTAAGAAAACAGATCCTTTGGTCCAACTAATCCTTACTGATGATAGCCAAACTTAATCTAGTCCTATCTGTTAGCACTTGGCACATATCCCTCAAGTGTAGCAGCTAGGAATAGACCATTTAATGGTACTAGTGCATGCCTCTGGAGTGGACTTTATACACACAGACTTTAAGCTATAAGAGCTGAAGGACAGTAGTGATTTGAAATCACTTTTCCTAGCACTATTAACCTAGTAACAATGATGTTGGTTATACATTAACTAGGAGGGGAATTGAGCTGAATCATTGATTCAGGCTGGACTGAATAGGTATAGGGAGCCCAAGGAATGCAGCTAATCTGACCAGCACTGACTCACCAGAGATAAAAACCAGGTTTTCGTCCAAAAGGTTTAATTGGAAGCACACTTGTGGAACAACGCTCCTTCACCTGATGAAGTGACACTGAAAGCTAGTGCTTCCAATTAAACCTGTTGGACAAAAACCTGGTGTTGTGATTTTTAAACTTTATACACCCCAGTCCAACACCAGCATCTCCAAAATCACCACCTCAGACAGATGACTGGATCAGGAGAAGAGCTCCATTATTAGATTCATTGGCACAAAGACTACCACTGCTGACAGTGCAGGTGGACTGACCACATTAAACAAAGCTAGTCTTCTTGCATAGTCATGTTTAGTGAGCTGTCATTGGCTGTGAAAATGCTAAATTGACCTTCTCAACAGGTCTGGCAAATCAGATAGGTAGTTTAGCATGGTCAATCCATGAAAGTCTGCAGTCATCCAACACTTGACCTGACCCCAGGTCCCTGGTGCTGAGGCATCAGTGCTAACCTGATCTATTGTGCCAAGAGATTATAGTGTCAAGGACTTGAAGACAAGGGGATGGCAGTCCTGCTAATCAGATTGTTAGACAATGTGGAGTTTCAGCAGCTCCAGCCACATCCCACAAACCACCCTGCTCTACAATAGAAATTTACTGCAGTGTTCCACTGAGGGGTTGCAAGCTCAAACTGTTTGAATTCTCAAATGCTGTTTTGAGATTTTATCAGGGAGGGAGGAGTCCAAGCATCATGAATTCTTGATACTGCCAGACCCTAGGATTGTTTTAGTACCTGACTGGAAGGGCTGAAATGGTGTTCCAATCAGTTTGTTAACTGCAACAGAAACTAGAAGAATTTTGCCTGGATAAAGATGGGGTACTGGGCTAATGGTCAGATACTTGGCAGTGTGGATGAGCAGAGGGATCTTGGTGTCCATGTACACAGATCTTTGAAAGTTGCCACCCAGGTAAATAGTGCGGTGAAGGCAGCATATGGCGTACTGGCTTTTATTGGTAGAGGAATTGAGTTCCGGAGTCCTGAGGTCATGTTGCAGATGTATAAGACTCTGGTGCGGCCACATCTGGAGTATTGTGTGCAGTTTTGGTCGCCATATTATAGGAAGGATGTGGAGGCACTGGAATGGGTGCAGAGGGGGGTAGGTATAGGACAGATGTTAGGGGTAGGTTCTTTACTCAGCGAGTCATGAGTTCATGGAATGCCCTGCCAGTAGCAGTGGTGGACTCCCTCTTTATGGGCATTTAAACAGGCATTGGATAGGCATATGGAGGATAGTGGGCTAGTGTAGGTTAGGTGGGCTTGGATTGGCGCAACATCGAGGGCCGAAGGGCCTGTGCTGTATTCTTCTATGTTCTATGGCAACTAGGCAAACAGAGGCATGAAAGCTACAATAGAAGATTAGAATCTTGGTGGGAAAAGTGGGACATAAAGTCAGATCAGATTTCAAGGGTTGGACAGCCTTGTCCTGAAAGTGCAGATCTTATGGTACTGACTGCATACAACCTTCACCCAGAGATCATCGCAAACCCTTCACTGGCTGTGGTCTGTTAGCACATTTGATATTCAGAGCGGATTGAACATTCACACCTCATACTGGCTCATTGTGCTCCCTTTGATGTGATGGCAACATGACAGTAAGAGAAAAAAGGAGCCCTGAAAAGTTGGAATCTGGGAACTGCTGACTAGAATCCTAGCTGGGAGACGGATTGGAGGTCAGTCATGGTGAGGGCATCTGCAAAGGAGATTGCAGGAATTCATCCTTTATTTTGCTGATGGTATTGCTACTAGGTGGTGGGGAAAAGAGTGGATTTTAAAAATGTGTTGCTGGAAAAGCTCAGCAGGTCAGGCAAAGGAGCAGGAGAATCAATGTTTTGGGCACAAGCCCTTCAGGATGTGTGTTACAATCAGGTGGTGTCCTAATTTCTTGAAGTGGCACTCATTGATAAGCAGAGAGTATTCTATTACACTCCTGACCTGTGCCAGGTAGGTGGGCAGACTCTGGGGAGCCAGATGGAGAGCTACTTGCTGTATTCCTAACTGCTCTTGTAGCAGTGGGCAGTCTAGTTTTAATCAGTGGTAACTGAAGGTCAGTAGTGGCAGTAATGCCATGAATGTGTCTGTAGATAATCTAGCCAGCATGCATTGGTATTTGTGGGGCATGTGTCATTGTCCCAGTTTTAAAGTGGCAGAGGCCTGGGCACTTGGACTGAAGGATCTGTTCATGCTGTTCATCTAATAAACTGGCCACTTGTATTGGGACATGTATTGCTTCACTAGAGAGTTGCAAAGTGACTTTTGGTCGACATCCCTATTTCAGACCTCCAGATTGAAGCATGGGAATGATTGGGATAGGAACAGTCAGCTGGTGCACCCTGGCCCCATGCTCCAAGCAGGGGCAGGAGCTGGAGTTCAAGCCCCACTTGCTGGAGGTGGGTAATGTAAACCTGTTCAGGTTGACTAGGAAGTGTCAATCTTGTGAAACTCTGTAATAGAGTCTTAGGGCTGTAGTAGTAATCACTAGATGATCAAATCTTGAGTCATGAAAGTTTTAGGGAAGAGGAGGTTAGACAACTCACTGGTGTCCAATTCAGTATTACTGACTAGAGAAGCCAGGTCAGCCCAGGATGGGGCACAATCTCATCCATTTGATTTATAGCCATGGCAGTGGGCTCCCTGGCAACACCCAGACCTGGCTCCAGACTTGCAAGAGCCGTTTATGGGGAAGGGAATAGGACACCATCTATTTCAACCTAGTGATTACAAAAGGTGAACTTCTATTAAAACTGGAAATTTCTGGTTTGAATCCACCAAGGCAATGTCTGCAGGGTTTGAGATTCTGCATCACTAGTCCCTTGACATTGATCAGGAAGTCCCACTTAATAGCTTTGAGAAACCACACTCCAGAAAGCTCAAAAAAAAAGCATAGGCTGCCAGGGGCAGCATGCTGCAAGTGATGTTGGCTATAGCCCTTTTTTAAAAAAAAGCATATTAGGGAGTCAAAACACTGAATACAAAGATAACAGCTCAAGGTCAGTGCATTTTTAAAATATAGACAAGTGAGCAAAGAGCAGACTTAAATCAAGTTGATAACACTGAAGCTAGTACAGGTTTTCAGGTCAAGGACCAGTAAGTTGAAGCTTGTAATAATAAGCACAGGTTAGTTAGTTTATTCCATGTTTGTCACTAAAAGTAGCATGTCAAATTCACTGGTCAGTCTGACCCCACTGATTTATGAATGGCTAGTTCAGTCACAAACTGGTTGATTCCATCTGTCAACCTATCAAATTCCAGATCCTGGAATCCCTATCAGAGGGTAGGACACTGGAGGGGATCGACATCTGGAACCAGAGACCTTTAGTGCCAGTGGTTCGCATTACTCCTAGCATTCACCCCAGCAGGGATCGCTTTAGGGGAGAAACTAGCTAAGATTAATAGTGCTGGTGATACAGGGGCATGGTTTTTCATGCAAGGACCAGTTAAGGTACAGACTGAGCAAAAAAAGGGAGGGCTGCAGATCAGTCTAGATTAGAGTGGTGCTGGAAAAGCACAGCAGGTCAGGCAGCATCTGATTCATTCAGAATGAAGGGGGTTGTGCCTGAAACATTGATTTTCCTGCTCCTCAGATGCTGCCTGACCTGCTGTGCTTTTCCAGCACCACTGATCTAGAGTGAAGACAGACCCTATCCTTTCATGTAGAAGGGAGTTCACACTCCAACATGGGAATGTCAACTATCATGGTCAGGACAAAGATGGAATTAAAACTTGTTTTTACTGCATTGTGGGTAGTGGGGGAAATAGCTGAAGGCCTGTCTGGTGGCAGGTCACTCAGCTCCAAGAAGAGTGAATTTTGCCCATCTGAGGGAGGAGATCATTGTAACTGACTCAATTTAACCTCCCTTGTTAGTCTGTCCCTTCAGGGAAATTAGGCTATTCTTCACTTTAACCACATCCTGTGATAAGAGTTCCAAATGGCTACATTTCTACAATTCCTTTCCCTTGACAATCTGGTAAAGGATTGCCTATTCAATTCTGTCCTGACTGGAGTCACATGCTATCACTGCTTTGCTGGCCTTGGATTATTTTTTGATAGATAGCCCTCTAAACTGTCCCTGGTTCAACAATTCAAACTTAATCCCTTCCATATCAATCCTGTTTCACTAATGTCTAGTCATTGATGTTAACAGGACCTAGCATTTCACAATGTGAACTATCAGAATGTACCAATATATCCAGGGAGGAGGGAATCAAGATCAAGGCTTAAAGATGGGCACAAGGGTCATTCAGCTTAAAGTCTTAGTGCCAATTTAGTTTAAACTAATTCATGGGAATGTGGGACACCACTGGTTGGTTCAGCACCTATTCCAATCCTAGCTGCCTTCAAAAGGCATAATGCAGGTAGTGTTCCCACATGCCATTTTAGGTGGCATTTCAGGGGCTGGGAATGGTCTGTCCAAGGATCTTTGGATTTCTTTAGTGCAGCTTGGAGATGCAACTTTGTTACTGATCAGAAAATTAATGCCAATCAACTGGGTTACTTTGTTCTGTATGGTGCTTGGAGCTGCACCCATCCAGACAGGTTGGCCATATTCCATCACACTCCTGGCATGTGCTTGTAGATAGTGGACAGGCTTGGAGAGTCAGATGTACAGCATGGAAACAGACCCTTCGGTCCAACCTGTCCATGCTGACTAATCCAGTCCCACCTGCCAGCACCTGGCCCATATCCCTCCAAACCCTTCTATTCATATTGCCATCCAAATGCCTCTTAAGAGTTGAGGTTGTACTAGCCTCACCCCCACATCCTCTGGCAGCTCATTCCATACATGTACCATCCTGTGAAAAAGTTGCCCCTTATATCTCATCTTCCCCCTCACCCTAAACCTATGCCCTCTAGTTCTGGACTCCCTGATGCCAGGGGAGACTGCCTATTTATCCTATCCATGCCCCTCTTTTGTAAAACTCTATAAAGGCCACCCCTCAGCCTCTGACACTCCAGGGAAAACAGCCCCAACCTGTCCAGCCTCTCCAACCCTGGCAACATCCTTGTAAATCTTTTCTGAACCCTTGCAAGTTTCACAACATCTTCTGATAGGAGACCAGAATTGCACAATATTCCAACAGTGGCCTAACCAATTTCCTGTACAGCTGCATCATTACCTCCCAACTCCTGTACTCAATACTCTGACCAATAAAGGAAAGCATAAACACCTTCAGAGGAGAGTGTAAGTTACTTACCGCAATATTCTTAACTTCTGACCTGCTCTTGGGACCAGTGGAGTTTCTGGAAAAGTGGTAATCCCTGGGATGTTGACAGGGGAATTCAATGATAATGCCAAGGGATGTGGTTAGATGCTTATAGCCATTTTGTGGCCTTTGTCTATTTCAGCCCCAAGCCTTAATTCTGGGTTGTGCTGCATTCAGACATTTATTGCTTCAGTGTCAGAATTGTCAAGTTGCACCGAGTACACATCTGCAGTTCAGATATGGGGGGGGGGCGGGGGAGAAAGAGGGGGAAAGAGGATCATAAGCAGCTGAATGATCAGCTGTAGCAGAATCTTTGGGAACTCCTGGAGCCAGGACTGATCTTTGCACAGGCGGCAACTAAATTGGTAGTCATCTTCAAGATTTCCAACTGAGAAAGCAGATACTATCACCTCAACTCGAGTATCTGCAGTGAAACAAAGTCTGATAATATTGGGAGTAAGGGCTTAGAATCTGTTGCTCTCCAGAAATGGAGTATTACATCATCCCCCCCTTTGTATCAGGAGGCCAGGTGCCAACTAGAACCTATGATCAGAAATTTGCCCTAGTCTAGTTATGGCTAGACTAAGCATCTGAAGACTAACTGCCAGTGATAGGGATTAAAGTTGAAGGACCAAAAGTACATGGTGGAGACCAGCACCATAGTGTGGAGAGGAATGTAAGCCAGGCGATTGTTAACAGGTGGCTGAGGTGGTCAGTCTTGCAAAGTGGAGAAAAAGCTACCATAGACATTTAGAACAAGGATATTTAGCTCCTTTCTGAAACAGGGATGTGGTGAATGGATTTGTAATCTTGACTTTCCAGGTTCAAGTGTTAGTTCAGTGAAAGTTCAGAAGGGAGGGGCAGGACAAGGATTTGTTCCAATGACTTCATTTAACCACAATTACTGCTGACACATCTTAAAAATAGGTTAAGACAAACTATTTTAGTCCATGACTAACTCGCAGATGAAGTCAAAATGAGGGGGACTGCTATAAATAAGCATTCTGGAGCAGCTAGAGATTGGAGTGTTGAAGTTCAGCTCAGTTCCTGCTGACCTGAGCAGGCTGAGAATTTGATTTACGAAAGTACAAGTCTGAGTTGAAGCCCAGTAGAAGTGCCCATGGGAGTAGTGTGAACCCAAGCAGATCCAACAATTTAGCATGAAGCTGTATGAGCCTCAGGTAATACTGAGCTCTGAAGTAACTCTAGTAACTTCCATGGGGACTACCCCTTGTGCCATTAAAGGAATCTTTGGCAACACCTGATCATGTTTAGCCTGACACTAGCCCATGTGAATTCTTAGAAATCTCCAGTGGGAGGCTTTCTAAAGAGATGCTAGAGTTAAAAGGCCTAGATGTTCCTGAGGGGGTGAAAGGCAAGGTTGACAGGAGTAGGGAACCTTGGATGGTAGTGAGGCTTTGACTACAAAAGGAGGCATGGTTCAGTACAGATTGCTGGAGGTTTGGGGAAAAAAGTTCACTGAAGGAAATCAAGATGGTGAAAGGGACATTAGAGCCTTGGTTGAGGAGAGAGAGTTCAAAGTGGTTCTTCAAGTATATTAAAGAGGGAAAAACTTGAGAAAAAGGACCCCTCTGGACCAAAATGGACATGTGTAGAAACCAGAGATATGAAGTTTGCAATAAATTTCTTATGTGAAAGATGACTGGGAAGTTAATTGTAGTTGTGGGAACAGTCCACACAGGTATTGGATATATTAAAATACATGAAGGTGGATACGTCTCTTGATCCTGACCAGATAATACTGCAAGAGGCAAAAAAATTAGCTAGGCCCCATAAGCTAAGCATCATTAGCCACAGGTGAGGTCCCAGACAACTGTGGGGGGTGGGGGGGAAAGGGGTAGTGAATGCTGTGCCATCAAGGGCTACAAAGAAAAACCTGGGAACTATAGACCAGTAAGTGTAACATTTGTGGGTAAGTTACACTAGATGGAGATAGATGCATTTGGAAAGTTAGGGTTTGATTATGAATAGTTGGCATGGCTCAGAGTGGGAGCTTACGCCCCAGTTTTGATAACTGGGCCAGGAAGGTTCACAAGGGCAGGAACGGAGACCTGGGTTTCAGGTACAACACTACCTGGGACCCTACCATTAATTGTGCAAGTCCTATTTTTAAATAAATGCAATGCCTCACATTAATCCAAACTCCATCTGTCACTCAGTCCATTGATCAGTGTTTTAAAGTCATAGCTAACCTTCATTGCCCACTACACCAATCGAGGTCATCTACAAACTAAGTGATTTGACAATACAAGTGACAGATGGACGCAGCACTGATCCCTGTGGAACACCACTGGTCATAAGCCTTCTGTCTGGCAAATAACCTTCCACCACCTTGCTCTGTCTCCTGAGAAATATTTGTAGGAAGTTGGCAGGCTCACCCTGAATCCCACAAGACCCAACTTCATTGGGTTGAACCCATTATAGGGTTTGCATTAATGGAAGAAACGCAGGTCTGAGCTTCCAAGGAGAAAAAGCAGAGTCCAGTTAGTCTTCAGATTAATTTAAAATGCTGCCTGCATAGTAATGCCAGCATTTGAAGTTAGGTTAAAAAAAGTTATACTTATCAACATTTGAGCCCCAGAACAGGTTAGGTGTTATGCCCCCCCCCATTAAAGTAGATTGTTGTGGATAGTTTTTATAGAATCCTACATACAGGAGAGACTCAGTCCAACCAGTTATCCTAACCCAATCCCATTTGCCATCATGTGGCCCATATCCCTCAACTCTTCCTATGCTCATTCCAATGAATTTTGAATATAGTTGTACCAGCCTCTACTTCCTCTGGCAGCTCATTCCATGTACCACCCGAGTGAGGTCTCATCTTTGCCCTCACCCTAAATTTAAGCCCTCTTCTCTAGCCGTGTTTCCCACCCCAGGGGAAAGACCTGGGTATTTGTCCTAGCCATGCCCATGATTTTATAATCTTAAGGTCACCCCCTCAGTCTCCAATGGAGGTGGCAAAATGCTTCAGGCTATCCCTATAGCTCAAACCCTCCAGTTCTAGCACACACTTGTAAATCTTCAGAACCCTTCTAAGTTTAACTTGAAGTTTTCAACAGGTGTTGAAGTTGCTGCCTAGACTAGAAGTTAATACCTACACCAGGGGAAGTGGACTAGCTAAGTCACTTGTGGTTTTTAAAACAAAGTCAGACAAACAGCAGAGTCTTAAAAGGAAAATGGAAAGTTCATTCATCCATACAGGTGAGGTGGGAACATACTGGGCAGTGGAAAACACGAGTTTTGCTCAAAACGCCTATTCTTCCTCGGATGCTGTCTGACCTGCTGCGCTTTTCCAGCACCACACGACTAGTCTGCAGCCCTCACGTTTCTCTTTCTCTCCCGCCCCCCCCCCCCCCGATTGGGAGGAGTAGGCTTGAAAATTCCTAAAGGACCGAGTGGATTTCAGAACAGAAGCCAAAGTCTTACAGTTCAAACTGGCCTCCTGCCCCGAGAAGGGCTGCATTTACTGAGGTGCCTGGACTCAGCAGTGCAGAGGGGAACAAGAGCCTTGCTCAGAATAGAGAGACAACCTTTACAACTTGGGGGGGGTGGGGGGACTGTCCTTCACATCCTTCCCCTGCCCAGAGGGGGTGGAGGGGGGGGTGGGGAGAAGAGAACAGGTCACACCAAGCACAGCATGGGACCACCCCGCTGAGCACAAGTCCTAAAGCAGAAACAGTGACTGCAGGCAGGCAGGCACTAGCAACAGCTACAATCCCTCCACTGACACGCACTTAGCGACAGCAAACACTTTCCAGAGAAAGCACTGGCCAACCCTCTTCCCTCCCCCCCCCCCCCCCCGACACGGTTGGGGGCAGTATCTGAGACGGAGCTGAGAGAGAGAGAGACAGCAGATAACAGGGGCGGTGGGTGGGGGCAAACTCCTCCAGCTAATGCAATAAGCGACTGCATCGGGAAGAGGGTCAGAGAACAGATCTTACCAGCCAGCCCCGAGTCACTGGGAATGACCCCCATCTCCCAGGAGTTAGGAAGCAGACAGCTCCGGGGAGGTTTGCTGGAAGAGCTGCAGGAGGGAGGGGGTGAGAGATTACTGAGCCCCCCCCCCCACCCCCCAACCTCTGGGAGGGCTCCCAGCAGCTCAGGAGGATGTACTAGAGTCCGAACAGGAACATCCCTCCCCGTATTAACCCTGCCTTCAGCATTAACCCCTGCACTGCCACTGCAGACAGCTCAGCCCGGGTACCCCCCCGCCTCCTGAGTGAGGGAACCCCGTGGGTAACAGTGGTCCCCAACTCTTGGGGATTTCAGAATTAAACAGCAGTGGAAGCTGCTACGTGCTTAGCTCTTCTCCCATGCAGCTCGGTTTAAAAGTCACAAAGGCGGCAAGGGGTGACCCAGTTCAGCTGGAGGGAGGGAAATCAGGCTGGGAGCTGAACTACCCCGGGGGGAAAAAGGAAGAGGAGATTGTTACAACGCCAGTCGAGTCTGGAAACTGTCCAGCCCCCTGGTTCCCTGAAGGAACTGTTACAGCAGAGGCCATTCAGCCCATAATGCCAGCACCTGTTCCATCCAGTGCCACTCCTGCCTTCCCCATATCCTGCACATTTCCATCCAAAGTAAGAGTTCAGCCTACCTCCCTATTTCCAGGCAGTACATTCCAATCCTTCATCGCTATGATCACTCTTGCTTCTACACTTCAAACACTAACTGGAGTAGATCCGAAACAGCATCTCCCAATGTCGGGAGGGGCCCCTCCAGCCCAAAATTTCCTCAGCCTTCTCCAAAGTATCCCAACTTCAGCTGGGATCTCTTTCCTGGCAGAGTTCTTGCCAGTTGATTCTGCACTTGCCAGTGTGTCCACACCCAACTGGAATCTAAACAGCAGATGACACTGATACAGCTCAGGTGACCTTGAGCAAGGAAGTCACATTACAGGGTCAGACTGGGGACAATTGGATGATCAGCCACAATCATTGTGGGGGGAGAGCAGGTGAAGGGCTAATGGTTTCCTCTTGCTCCTATTACTGTTTCTATAGTCAGGGTCAAGTTGCAGACTGGAAGGAAGTACTGTAGATGCTGGAGAGTCAGTTCATCAGTGTGGTGCTGGACAAAAGCACAGCAGGGCAGACATTAGTGAACAAAAGAGTCAACATTTCTAGGGGTAATTTCAGTCCCAAGGGGCATTCCTGAAAAAGGCTTTCAGCTGAAGTGGCTGAATTGCTCCCTGGAGAGGTTTCCAAATTTGAATGTGACCTGTCACTCACTGGCTACATCCAGGGGATGTTTACTTAGCCAAGGCATTGGTAATGTCATTAGACTAGTATCCGAGAATGCCAGGTTAAATCCTATTCTGGAAAGAGGTTGATTTCACTGAAAATGAAAACTGCAATGACAATGTGTCATTAACTGGCATATCTAAATTCTAATAGAAAAATCTGCCATCCTTCTGGTCTGGAAGAGATGCAACTCCAGACCCATTGTAATGGACTGGCCTCAGCTGTCTGAGATTAGGAATGAGAAATAATTTTGCCCTGGGCACTAGTATCCACATTGTGGATAGAGAATGGGATACAGGCTCTTGCTGTATCAAGACTGGTCATCCCTCAGATCCTGTGGGACTCTTGTTTTAGGAATTTGCTGAGGGAGAAAGAGACACTACACAAGCCATGCACTGGAGACTTGCCCTTAAGTGAAGATTAGCTTGGAGAAGCTAAGCCTGTAGCTCCTGCTTCAGTTTAAACTGGAGCTGGATGAACAAAGACTTACCTTCTAATCTGTCCTGATAGCTGTAGGAACTCCTAGATTCTCCCAGAAGAATTTTAGCATAGATGGCTGTTTTAACAACCCAGACTCCAGTTACAGAAACTGAGTCTTTACAAAGGAGGGTTTGTATCCTGTTCCTGCAGAATAGGTACAGGAAACTGGAGTGCAGCCACAAGCACACAGTACAAGCCTTGTAGCACATGCCATGGTGTGCGCTGTGCTTTTGACACTGGTAGGTATCAGCTCCAGCTTTCATCTGGAAACTAATTAAGTGGAGCTGAGCATGGTCTGGTTTCATAACTATTCATACTTTTGACAGAACAGGGGAATGCAGTAGTGGGGCCCTTCCCCCAGCATTCCTTGCTTTGAATAATTCAAAGGAATGAATTACTATAAAGTAATGTTAACCCTGTCAGTGACATGTTGGCAAGTGTTAGTCAAGCTCAGTTTAAGGATCTTGAGCAGGCTATTTAGGAAAAGTTCATTCACCTGGGGAGAAGTGAACTTTGAATTCTGCAAGGAAGGTGGTAGGATGAAACATCAGCTGTTTTAGTTTGATTAACTTGGGGCCTAGGGCTCAAGAGCATGGGAATAAGTTAGGACCAGGGACTGACATGATCATTTGAGGGTGGGGTAAGTTGTAGGGCTGAATGGGATAGTGCCTGTTCAATTATGAACAGGAAAGGAATATTGGAATGAGACAGATAACTGGACAAAAGCCACTTGCAGGATTTAAAATGAAGTATTAACCTTGGAGGATGGTCTCCAGAGGTTACATCAAGTCTGCGTGACCCACATAACCAAAGAGGTGAACCTTCAGTAAAGTCACCCATTAAAACATCCAAATTGAAGAGATCCTTGTGCTGGGGGGTTCTGGTGGCTACCCAGAGTTAACCTCAGTCAAGGTAACTGTCTCCAGCCAGAGGAGAAATCCTGCTATGAAGCTCACTGGAGCTCAGCAGCCATGCAGTATTCATCTGGGGCAGATCCTGGTGTCACCATCACTTCCAGGTGGGCAATTGAGATGGACAATTTATGCCAAGACCTGGTCAGCTCCTACCGGAGATGGAGCTGTTTTACCTGGAGGGGAAAGTTGATGTCTTTCTGAAGACAGATGAACATATGGTTTGAACTGGGAACCTGGCGAAGACAGGAAAGTCACACATCCAAAGGTGTGAGGCAGCAAGACTAGAATTCAGATTGCAGATCACCCAATGGGAGACCAAGTTATTACTTGAATTTGCAGTGTTCAGATTAAATAGCAGCATGCCAAGCGATTGTATAAGAAAGAACAGCCACATTTGCTGTGGTACAGCATGACCAGGAAACATTTATAGACACTTCAGTTTGAAAGATGCAACAGCCTATTGTATAGAACACCCTGGAATAGAGATGAATGGGATGCACCCAACCGATACACCACTGAGTGTTGTCCCCTCAGAAGGGGATGGAAACCATTGTGCTGTCAGTTAGGGAGCGTCAGACTTACAGCACAGAAACAAACCCTTCAGTCCAATGCATCATGCTGATGTGATATCCAAATCTAATCTAGTTCCATTTGCAAGTACCCAGCCTATATCCCTCCAGTACATATACCCTTCTAGATGCCTTTTAAAGTTGCAATTTTAAACCAGATGAAGCAATTGCAACATTTAAGGCATCTAGAAGGAAGGGTAAATGAATAGGAAGGGATGAGCCAGGGACTGGCAGGTGGGACTAGATCTGGTCAGCATGGACACATTGGACCAGTGGGTCTGTTTCTATGCTGTACATCTGACAAATTATATCTTTGAGATGCAGCAATAGTGGGCTGAATGGCTTGTGATTTATGACATCAATTGCAAAAACAAAGACTGCTCCTCAGAAGTAGTCCAATCCATGCAGGGGAGGGTCAGTGCCCAGGACCATGGGGTGTTTGACATAGAATTTTGTTAAACTGACACAGTTGGATGTTCTAACAGTATCTAGTTGTATGATACAACCATTTCCTATCACCACACAAATTCTGAAGGAGTCCCAGTAAAGATTTACATGTAAAAATATTGTGGGTCAGTATCCCTTGAGAATTGAAGGGGTAACACATGATTGAGACTGCTCTGGCTCCACTGCCTTTAACAGTGCTTACAGTTCAATGTTAGGAATGCACATTTTCCATGCCTGAAAATATTCAGGATTAGGAGTGTGCTGACTTATAACCCCAATGTTAGGCTGCACTCCTTCAGGAGTGTAAATAACAGCAAAAATAGCTGTTGGCCCTAACTGAATGGCCTCTTTACAAAAGAGCTTATTCAGGAGGTTTAAAAAAATCAAAGGGGCAATAAACAAGTCTAACGACAGACTATCCAGAGTGATGATTCAAAATCTCTTAAGAGGGTTGTGAAATGGATACCAAAACGCAGACTTCAAGTTCAAAGTATGACCATAAAAGCTGCCAAATTGTAATAAGTTAGCAATTCATGATTGAACATCCTCAGGGAGGGGAGGAGTCCAAATCTAGTTTCACTAGAAGTGGACAGTCCTTTGACAATGCCCCTTAGAGACTGATGAATTGCTATTGCCTCAGGCAAACATTTAAGGAAAGCTGGAGCAACAAATCTTATTTTTCTATAGCCATTGGCTACAGGTTACTTTATTCAGTGATCTATTCTAGCCTGCACCATGGAGGGTAGATCTTGTCAAGATTGACCAGTATCCAGGCAACAGCTGGAATCAGAAAGGAGGGGGAGCTAAAATTTTGCCAAGTTGAGATCCTGTGCAAAACTAGAGATGCTAGCCAGCTAAAGTGGATTGTATTCAAACTTCATAAGACTTGAATTTGTATGTTCAAACACATTGGTGTTAAGTACACTTGAAACCAACCCAAAGATGGGTGAGTTAAATTTAACTTCAATAAGCAAATTAGACCTATTGCATGTCCTAGGAGGGTGGCCTAGTGTCTATTTAGACAGAATGGTCCCTGCAAAGACAAGTCAGGACACAAGCTGCATGTGCTAGGGCTCTGGGAGTGAGATTAACTTAGTTCATAAACAGGTCATTGTCTAGGCCAGGATTCACTGCCCCACTCTAACTGCTGGGACAAGGTCAATGAGGTTATGCTTTCTTGGCCAGATCTAAATTTTGAAGAGGAGATGACTCATGAACAAAGTGATTCTCAACTTGATTGTCACCAAGAGGCCAACTTTTGGCTCAATTTTCAATGATTTAAAAAGTTCATTATTGAAATAACAGAACATTAGAAGATTCTGGCTAATGACAGAACACTGGACTAAGAAATATTACAGACAAAGTTCAAACTAAAACCACTTCAGTCTGTCAGCCTGAAGGAGTGATTAAGAGGCTAAGATTAAACTGGACGGTTAATATGGCACTTGACCAAGATTCAAAGTGAACAAAACTACTTGCAAATCTTAGCTGAGTGTCAAGTGAACAGTTGACTTTGCTGAACTCTAGACAAAACACTTCAGTATTTTTTAAACAGGAGATTATAAAATTGGATTGTTAGTCTTTCCAAAGAAAGCTTCATAAAGTTCACATTCCTGAGTGATAAGATAAGGAAAATTGACAGTCCTTCCAATGGAAGCCAGTTCAGACTAAATTTGTTAGAATTAGAGTACTAAATCTATACATATCTGACCATCAGGGATGCAAGTAACATCCTCAGGGATGGTTATGGAGAGAGCCCCATTTCATTTGGATGATATTTCCTTGTCCTGGTAGTGTTTAATTCACTCTCCTGAGTATAAGAACAGGACAGGAGCAGAATCTGACATTTCAGCCCATAGGTCTGCTCTACCATTCAGTCATAGTAGTAGATGTTATTCCACTCCATTGAGTTACTTGCTTCCCAGAAGGCTTAACCCCCATAAGTCAAGAGCCTGCCTTAGGACACAATGATGTGTTCCTCCATGGAAAGAAGTCCTAGATTCACTATCTTCTGGCAAATAACTGGCTTCTCCAAGAGGGGAGAAAAGCCTCTCCATGGAGACACTATCTAGGCCTCAATGCTGAGTATTGACCCAGACCCCCAGCCTTCTAAACTCTCAACCACATCTGTCAATACATTCACTACCCATCCCTTGGGATGGAAAGCTACAGGAGTTCAGTGGTTTTAAATTCTTAAACAGGTGGTCACTAGCAGAATCCCACCATATCCAGGCAAGATTAGGAATAAGAGTTAGGCTCTTTAAAGTGTAAAGAAAAAAGCCATACTTGAAGGACTACATCAAGTAGTTTGGAAAGTGCACTTTGAGAGGTGGATGCAAAGAGAGGAAAATTATCCTGGGAGAATTTTAAGCAGGTCAATTACAAGTCCATCTACTGCCATCGACCACCATATAATAAAGATACTATTTGCCACTTTAGCTTCTGTGTAAGGCAAGTCATTTAGTGCCTTGAAAGCAACAGGATGAGTCACTGAAGAGATATGGAGTAGACTGCAGTTGAAGGAGTATCAGAGTGATACAACAGTCAGGAAAACAACTCACCATATCAGCTCACAAGTCAGTAAATTTCATTCCTACAGCTAATGGGTTAACTACAACATGGGGGGGAGAGAAACATCCTTTCTTAATATACAAGGCAAAAACACATTTCTGAATCAGTAACCCAACAAGGTAGCACAGCCTTCAGCTCAGAGAAACACAACTTACCAGACCCTTGTCCAACTGACCATACCTCACAACTCCCACAGCTGCCTCTAAATCCTGTCTTGGTCCAATTGAGTCAGGTGACCAATCAACTCCATTTCCTATGAGAGGTCACATGACTGCAGTGTCAGCAAGTACCACTTCCTTTCCTTCATTGATTTGTATCCTGCAGCGAGGCCCAGAGTGTTATCTCCCTGTCAGCACTAGGCTTCCACAATTCTTTTCTACCTTATCACCAACGCAACATGTCTGTCCTTTCTGTTTTGCTTGTGTGTGATTTCCCTTCCAATTGACGTCTTTTTAAGTCACGATGTTACCTCAAGAAATCTCTGTCAATACCAAGAGTGCATTGTGCAAAGTCACATGGTATCCATGACCATGTTGCCCACAGTTTGTGAATATTTCAGTTTGTCTATGGCAGCTAAGGGGGCATTTAATTAAGGGAAATTAGCCAGGGTTCCTGCTCCTGATCACAAATGATCCTCTTGTTCAAATCTATAGTACTGTTTTAAAAAGATCCGTAATCCACAGCATCAATGGACAAATTGAGAACAAATATTAGAAAATAGGAATAGGCCATTCCATTCTCTGATCCTGCTCTGTCATTTGATATGATCATGACTAATTGTCCAATTAACAGGAGAAAACAGTAATAAACTATTCGCACTGGTTGGGGATTCCAGAAATAGAGGAATAGTCTGACAATGAGGGCCAGATGTTAGGAATCACTTCCATGCACAGAGTGGGAGGAGTTTGGGACTCTCTTCCAAAAGAACAGTGAATGCTGGATCGGTTGTTAATTTTAAACCCTAGAGAGAGAGAGAAGCTTTTGTTAAGCAAAGGTATTAAGCGATATGGGCCAAAGGCAAGTATATAGAATTAGGCCGAAATCTTTGAGGAGAAAGTGAGGTCTGCAGATGCTGGAGATCAGAGCTGGAAATGTGTTGCTGGAAAAGCGCAGCAGGTCAGGCAGCATCCAGGGAACAGGAGAATCGACGTTTCGGGCATAAGCCCTTCTTCAGGGCTTGCTGCCTGACCTGCTGCGCTTTTCCAGCAACACATTTCCAGTATAGAATTAGGCCACAGATCAGCCATGATTCATTTGAATGATGGAACAGGCTAGAGGGATGAATGGCCTACTCCTGTTCCTGACACCTTTCCTGTTCCTGCTTTTTTCCCCATGGCCTTTGATTCCTTTATCCTTATGAATTGGATCTAACTCTTTCGTGGAAACGTTTAATGGTTTGACCTGAACTACGTTCTGTAGCAGAGATTCCCAGAGGCTCCCCACTCTCTGGATAAAGACATTTTCCCACTCCTCTTGACCCACTCCAATTTGCCTATCGGACCAACAGATCCACGTCAGATGCCTATCCCTTGACCTTCACTCCTCCCTAGAACATCTTGACACCAAGTACAGCTACGTAAGAATCCTACTCATTGACTACAGTTCAGACTTCAACACTATTATCCCCTCGAGACTGATTACTAAACTTAGTGATCCCGGACTAAGCCCCACTCTCTGTAACTGGATCCTCAGTTTCCTGACCCACAGGCCACAATCAGTGAAGATTGGGGACAATATTTTATCCTCACTAACACTCAATACTGGAGCCCCCCAGGGGTGCGTACTCAGCCCCCTACTGTACTCACTGTATACCCATGACTGTGTCACCAAATATCAGACTAATGCCATTTACAAGTTCGCTGATGACACCACCATAGTCGGTCAAATCTCAGATGGCGATGAAACAGACTACAGGCGGGAGGTGGAAGATCTGGAAAAATGGTGCACTGAGAACAACCTAGCTCTCAATGTTGGCAAAACCAAGGAACTCATTATTGACTTTCGGCGGGATGTTACTCATGCCCTGTGACACATTAACAGCACAGAGGTGGAACGGGTGGAGAGTGTCAAGCTCCTGGGAGTGGTCATCCACAACAAGCTTTCTTGGAAGCTTCATGTGGAAGCACTGGGTACAAAGCCCCAACAACGTCTCTTCTTCCTCAGGCAGCTGAGGAAATTTGGCATGACGGTGAATACCCTGGACAACCTTTATAGGTGCGCCATCGAGAGCATTCTGTCTGGATGTATCACTACCTGGGATGGAGATGGTTACAGAGAGTGGTGAACCTGGCCCGGACAATCACAAAGGCCAACCTCCCATCAATAGAATCCATCTACCAGGCCCACTATCAAGGAAAGGCCGCCAGCACTCTCAAAGATCCATCCCACCCTGGCAATGTTTTTCTACAACCTCTACCATCGGGGAGAAGGTATAGAAGCCTGGACACATACACCAGCCGGTTTCAAAACAGCTTCTACCCTACCGTTGTTGTTAGAATACTGAATGGACTCACAAACTCTTAACATTTGCCTGTACCTGTGGTGTTGTTTTTGCCGCTGTTTACCTATTATTTACTATCTGTGCGACTTAACTCTGTGACCTGCCTGTATTGCTCATGAAACAAAGCTTCTCACTGTGCCTCGGGTACACGTGACAATAAATTCAATTCAATTCAGACAATAAACGTGAGTGTTGTGTGTATATCTGTATTAACTCAGGAGACCCCCCTCCAGGTTCTGGATCAGTGGTGCTGGAAGAGCACAGCAGTTCAGGCAGCATCCGAGGAGCTTTGAACTCGACGTTTCGGGCAAAAGCCAGGCCCCCCTCCAGGGCCCAGGGCTCAGTAAACCTCACCATCCTGGTTAAACGAACACCCGAGTTAAGATAGCAGACAGATCTGTGACCAAATAACTTAAAAAGGGCCGCCATGTCTTATAAAGAAGGTCTGTTGTGTGATGCACCATTTTTGTGAAAAAATCCAAAGGAATGTGCTCCAAAATTAATTTCCACCATCCTAACAAACTGGTGGGTTCTCAGGCACCCAATTCATCAGAATATTCTTCCGTGCACAGTATGCAAGAATATTAAATAGTTTCTTCCCATGCCCGTCTAAAGATGGTAAATTCGGTCGACCTAAGAGGAGAGATATCGGGTCTACTTTGACTTCAGTCCTCAATACCCTCCCTATCTCTCCCGCCACAGCACACCAATAAACACGGAGCCTGTGGCATGTCCAGAAGCAATGGGTAAGAGTACCTACACTTATTTTACATTTGGGGCACACTGAAGGTGCCCCTTTTATAAACTTCGCCAGAGGGTCTGGTGCCAGATGAGCCCTGTGCAAAACTTTTAACTGCGTAGCGCATGTCCTATTACAGATTGAGATCTTTCCAGTATTCTCCCATATGTTCTCCCATGTTTCAGAAGAGATCTCCACTCCCAGCTCTTGCTCCCAGACCTCACATAACCGGTTAATATCCTGCTAGGCCCTGCCACCCAGCAGACGATAGAGGGCACTAACTGAAAGGGTGCTTATGGAGCGTAGCAACAACCTCTCTGTATCAGGCTTATAAGCTTAGTGAGAAGCGTAGTCTTCTTTTGGATGAAATCCCTAACCTGAAAAAAACGGAAAAGGTCTCTGCTGGGCAACCCGTATTTGCAGCTCAGTTGCTCAAACGACATCATAACCACCCCCTCAAACAAGTCTCCCAAACTAGAAACTCCTCTCACTGCCCATAGTTTGAACCCTGAGTCCATCATCCCTGGTCGGAAC
>NC_057711.1:1594841-1606503 GCF_004010195.1 Chiloscyllium plagiosum | reverse complement strand
GCCTTGCCGACTACCCCTACCAATCCTAAAATTCCCGACTTCACCCCGTTGGTGATGACCGCGGCCAGAGGGTGGCGATATAAAACCTCCACCCACCGAGCAAAGACTCCACCCAACCCAAACTGTTCTAAGACATAAAAAAGATACGGCCATTCCACCCGGTCAAATGCTTTCTCTGCATCTAAGGAAATCACCAACCCCTGAATCGATTGTTGCTGACAAACTTGGACCACATTCAGCAACCTTCTAATATTATTAGAAGACCTTATAAAGCCTGTCTGGTCCTCTTTAATAATATGGGGCAACACCCTTTCCAGTCTCAGAGCCAGAATCTTAGACAGAATCTTGAAATCTGAATTTAATAGAGAGATGGGCCTGTATGAGGCACAATCCTCAGGAACCTTCCCCTTCTTAAGAATTAGGGAAAAATTAGCTTCTCTCAAAGATGGTGGTAGGTATTCATGCATATAGGAGTGATTGTACATCCAACATTGACCCTGACAGAATCCCTATAAACTCCTTATAAAACTCACCCGGAAGACCATCAGGGCCAGGCGCTTTCCCACTCTGAAGTTGCCTAGCTGCCTCCTGTATTTCCTGAACTGTCAACGGGGCATTAAGGAGTGAGGCCTGTTCCAAGGTTACCCCTGGGAGGTCCAGGTTCTTAAAAAAGGTCTCCACTTTAGCCCTCCTGTCCCCCTCAGACCGATACAATTCAGAGTAAAAGCTCTGAAAAGCCTCATTAATCTTTTTAGTATCGTATGTAAGGACCCCGGCGCTATCTCTGATTGCAGTATTGGATTAGGGAGCACGCTTTTTCCTAGTCAGGTACGTGAAATACTTCCCTGGCCTATCCCCATATTCGAACAGCCTTTGTCTAACAAAAGCAAGTTCTTTCTTTGCGTTTTGTGTCAGTATTGAATTCAAGGCAGCCCGGAGGGCCGTGATCCGCTGTAGCTTGGTCACCGAGGGCTGCGCAAAACGTGCCGCCTCAGCAGCTTTCAACCGTGTCTCAAGTAGACGCTGCTGTTCCTCCTTCTGTCGTTTCCGGCTAGCCGAATAGGAATTAGCTAATCCCCTAGCAAAGGCCTTAGCAGTCTCCCATAGCATGGATGGACTACTAGCCGTGCCTGTATTGACAATCAAGAATTCCTGAAACTCCTTCAAAAAGCATTCCACAAATTTGGAATCCTTGAGGAGAAAACAGTGCCGCACACCCAGCCTTAACCTCCAAATATACTGCCGCATGATCAGAGATAGCTATATTCCCAATTTTACAACCCATAATCGAATCCAGAAGGGCCGAGGGAGCCAGAAAGAGATCAATCCTTGTGTGACATTTATGTGGGTTTGAAAAAAAGGTGAAGTCCCTGCCGGTAGGGTGAAGACATCTCCAAATATCCACCAGCCCCAACTCCTCACATCAGTCAGCCACCTGCTTGGCCTGCGAAGGGATAGTGAGGGCCCACAAGGCATCCTGTCCAGTCGGATCCAAAAGACAATTAAAATTCGCCCTCCCTATAATAATGTGCCGTGTTCCAAAAGCACTCAACTTAGAAAAGGCACTAATCAAAAATTTGAGGGGATGCACCGGAGGACAGTAGACATTTAAAATGCCATATTCCTCCCAATGTATCAGGGCTTTAAGTATCACAAACCATCCCTGCTCATCTTTCACCTGCTCTAATAATGTGAACGGCAGATTTTTCTGGATAAGTACCGCCTCTCCCCTACTTTTAGCCGTAAAGGATGAAAAGAATACCCAGTCATAACCCCCCTGTTGTAATTTCAGGTGTTCCCCATCATCAAGATGGGTTTCCTGCAACAAAGTGATATCAACCCTTTCCCTCTTAAGGCTCGAAAGCACCTTTTTTCCTTTTAACAGGCGAATGACTTCCTTTGAATTGAATTGAATTGAATTTATTGTCACGTGTACCGAGGCACAGTGAAAAGCTTTGTCTTGTGAGCAATACAGGCAGATCACAGAGTTAAGTAGCATAGATAGTAAATAATAGGTAAACAGCAGCAAAAACAAAAAACACAGATACAGGCAAATGTTAAGAGTTTGTGAGTCCATTCAGTATTCTAACAACAACGGTAGGGTAGAAGCTGTTTTGAAACCGGCTGGTGTATGTGACCAGGCTTCTCTACCTTCTCCCCGATGGTAGAGGTTGTAGAAAAACATTGCCAGGGTGGGATGGATCTTTGAGAATGCTGGGGGCCTTTCCTTGACAGCGAGCCTGGTAGATGGATTTTACAGATGGGAGGTTGGCCTTTGTGATTGTCCGGGCCAGGTTCACCACTCTCTGTAACCATCTCCGATCTTGAATGGCACAGTTGCCATACCAGGTAGTGATACATCCAGACAGAATGCTCTCGATGGTGCACCTATAATAGTTGTCCAGGGTATTCACCGTCATGCCAAATTCCCTCAGCTGCCTGAGGAAGAAGAGACATTGTTGGGCCTTTGTAACCTGTGCATCCACATGGAGAGTCCAAGAAATCCTGTTGTGGATGACCACTCCCAGGAGCTTGACATTCTCCACTCATTCCACCTCTGTGCTGTTAATGTGTCGGGGAACATGAGTAATATCCTGCCAAAAGTCAATAATGAGTTCCTTGGTTTTGCTGGCATTGAGAGCTAGGTTGTTCTCAGTGCACCATTTTTCCAGGTCTTCCACCTTTAGTCTGTTTCGTTGCCATCTGAGATTCAATCGACTATGGTGATGTTGTCAGCGAACTTGTAAATGGCATTAGTCTGGTATTTGGCGATGCAGTCATGGGTATACAGTGAGTACAGTAGGGGACTGTGTACACACTCCTGGGGGGGCTCTAATGTTGAGTGTTAGTGAGGATGAAATATTGTTCCCAATCTTCACTGATTGTGGCCTGTGGGTCGGGAAGCTGAGGATCCAGTTACAGAGAGTGGGGCTTAGTCCGGGATCACTAAGTTTAGTAATCAGTCTTGAGGGGATAATAGTGTTGAAGTCTGAACTGTAGTCAATGAGTAGGATTCTTACGTAGCTGTACTTGGTGTCAAGATGATGTTGCAGGTGCACCATTTAACAAGACACTTAGCCATATCCTCTTCCAGAGACCCCTGAACCCGCTGGAGGGAGAATCCTGCTTGTAATGCACCGAGCACAAGTTACGTGGAGACTCATAGAGTTGCAGAATTATGTATACAAAAACTACTCTATCATAACTACAAGCGACTATTGTTACCAAAAAGCTACAAAGAAAACCAACTATAAAACCTTGAATGGGAGACTCTTTCCCCCCTCTGTCCATAGATGAACTCACCCTACCCAGCCCCTCCAGCACAGCTCCTTCAGGCCTGGACTGTGCCCCAGCCTTAGGCAAAAACAATGTAAATAAACAAGGAGATAATCCTTCAGTCAACTAAAGAAGACAAAGTCAGGATATGATTTGGACTGGGGTGTACAAAGTTAAAAATCACACAACGCCACGTCATAGTCCAACAGGTTTAATTGGAAGCACACGAGCTTTCGGAAAAACATGATTTTTGACCCCTTTGTACAGCAGTGCCTGCGGATCTTTTCCCAGGGATCTGGAGGCTTCATCACTCTTTGCTTGCCCCTGTATGTGTGGAAGTGCACTAGGACCGGGCGGGAGTGCTGTACCGGCCCAGACTTGCGCACAGCGGCCCGATAGGCCCTTTCAATGTGCAACCTGCCAGACTCGATTGTAGGGCCCAGGAACTGCGGCAGCCAGCGTTCAAAGAAGCTGAATGGCTGCCCACCTTCTTCACCCTCCGGGAGTCCGACAGCCCAAGGATGTGTCCTCCGGCCTCGGTTTTCGAGGGGGTCGTCGACCTGATCTTGCAAGGCCCGCACTTCCCACTCCAGTACCTGGATCCGCCTGGATGAGGACTCCATCACCGCTTCCGAGGCCTCAGTTTGACCCTCCACCTGCTCCAGCCGCTCCCTGCAGCTGTTTGCTCGGTCCTCTTCCTTTTGGCATCCTTCCCACTCCAAATTGTCAATGAATATGTGTTCTCCAAGTTTTTAAATGAACAATTGCTCCATATAATTCCTCCATGGTAAAAAAAAAACATCAACATGTTAGGCAGAGCCATCCACAGTAGTCCTACTGAATCACTGCCATCTTCCCAAGTCCAGAGGTCACAGTTCAAGGGTAGAGGGTGGGCCATTTCAGATAGTAAGTAAGGATAAGATTCTGAGGGAGATTATAGAAAGTTAGGCAGGAATTTAAAAAGGAGGTCCTCAAGGGTAGTAATATCTGGATTACTCCCAGTGCTACGAGCTAGAGAGGGCAGGAAGAGGAGGATAGAGCAGATGAATGCATGGCTGAGGAGCTGGTGTATGGGAGAAGGATTCACATTTTTGGATCATTGGAATCTCTTCTGGGGTAGAAGTGACCTGTACAAGAAGGACGGATTGCACCGAAATTGGAAGGGGACTAATATACAGGCAGGGAGATTTGCCTGAGCTGCTCAGGGAGGATTTAAATTAGGGAGGTGAAGTGGGGGGGGAGATCCCAGGGAGATACTGAGGAAAGGGATCAATCTGAGACTCGTACAACTGGGAAAAGGAGTGATTCAAACAGTCAGGGCAGGCAGGGGCAGAGCAGAGAACAAGATAGGACTGATAAATTAAACTGCATTTATTTCAGTGCAAGGGGCCTAACAGGGAAGGCAGATGAACTCAGGGCATAGTTAGGAACATGGGACTGGGATATCATAGCAATTACAGAAACATGGCTCAGGAATGGCAGGACTGGCAGCTTAATGTTCCAGGATACAAATGCTACAGGAAGGATAGAAAGGGAGGCAAGAGAGGAGGGGGAGTGGCATTTTTGATAAGGGATAGCATTACAGCTGTCCTGGAAATACATCCAGGGAAGTTATTTGGGTGAAACTGAGAAATAAGAAAGGGATGATCATCTTAATTGGGATTGTATTATGGATCCCCTAATAGTCAAAGGGAAATTGAGAAACAAACTTGTAAGGAGATCTCAGCTATCTGTAAGAATAATAGGGTGGTTATGGTAGGGCATTTTAACTTTCCAAACATCGACTGGGACTGCCATAGTGTTAAGGGTTTAGATGGAGAGGAATTTGTTAAGTAAGTGCAAGACAATTTTCTGATTCAGTATGTGGATGTACCTACTAGAGAAGGTGCAAAACTTGACCTACTCTTGGGAAATAAGGCAGGGCAGGTGACTGAGGTGTCAGTGGGGGAGCACTTGGGGGCCAGTGAACATAATTCTATTAGATTTAAAATAGTGATGGAAAAGGATAGACCAGATCTAAAAGTTGAAGTTCTAAATTGGAGGAAGGCTGATTTTGACAATATTAGGCAAGAACTTTCAAAAGCTGATTGGGGGCAGATGTTCGCAGGTAAAGGGATGGCTGGAAAATGGGAATCCTTCAGAAATGAGATAACAAGAATCCAGAGAAAGTATATTCCTGTTAAGGTGAAAGGGAAAGCTAGTAGGTATAGGGAATGCTGGATGACTAAAGAAATTGAGGGTTTGGTTAAGAAAAAGAAGGAAGCATATGTCAAGATAGATTGAGTGAATCCTTAGAAGAGTATAAAGGAAGTAGGAGTATACTTAAGAGGGAAATCAGGAGGGCAAAAAGGGGACATGAGCTAGCTTTGGCAAGTATAATTAAGGAGAATCCAAAGTGTTTTTACAAATACATTAAGGACAAAAGGGTAACTAGGGAGAGAATAGGGCCCCTCAAAGATCAGCAAGGCGGCCTTTGTGTGGAGCCACAGTAAATGGGGGAGATACTAAACGAGTATTTTGCATCAGTGTTTACTGTGAAAAAGGATATGGAAGATATAGAATGTAGGGAAATAGATGATGACATCTTGCAAAATGTCCAGATTACAGAGGAGGAAGTGCTGGATGTCTTGAAACAGTTAAAGGTGGATAAATGCCCAGGACCTGATCAGGTGTACCCGAGAACTCTGTGGGAAGCTAGAGAAGTGATTGCAGGGCCTCTTGCTGAGATATTTGTATCATTGATAGTCACAGGTGAGGTGCTGGAAGACTAGAGGTTGGCAAACGTGATGCCACTGTTTAAGAAGGGCGGTAAGGACAAGCCAGGGAACTATAGACCAGTGAGCCTGACCTCGGTGGTGGGCAAGTTGTTGGAGGGAAACTTGAGAGACAGGATTTACATATATTTAGATAGACAAGAACTGATTAGGGATAGTCAACATGGCTAATGCATGTAAATCATGTCTCCCTAACTTGATTGCGTTTTTTGAAGAAGTAATAAAGACAATTGATGAGGGCAGAGCAGTGGACGTGATCTGTATGGACTTCAGTAAGGAATTTGACAAGGTTCCCCATGGGAGAGTGGTTACCAAGGTTATATCTCATAGAATACAGGGAGAAGTGACTCGATAGAGGTGTACAAGATGTTGAGAGGCATTGATAGAGTGGATAGCTAGAGACTATCACGAGGGGGCATAATTTTAAGGTGATTAGAGGAAGGTTTAGGGGAGATGTCAGAGGCAGGTTCTTTACACAGAGAGTGGTGGGTGTGTGGAATGCACTGCCAGCAGTGGGAGTAGAGTCAGAGACATTAGGAACATTTAAGTGACTCTTGGATGAGTGCGTGGATGATAGTAAAATGTAGGGTATGTAGGTTAGCCTGTTCTTAGAGTAGGATAAAAGGCCGGCACAACATCGAGGGCCGAAGGGCCTGTACTGTGTAGTACTGTTCTATGTTCTTTCTTTACATAATGCTGCCAAACTAGCCAACTGGCTCAAAGGTAGAAGACAGAGGGTAGTGAGGGGGGGTTACTTTTCAGACTGGAAGCCTGTGACCAGTGGAGTGCTACAAGAATCGGTGCTGGGTCTACTGCTTTTTGTCATTTATATAAAGGATTTAGATGTGAACATAGGAGGTACAGTTAGTAAGTTTGCAGATGACATCAAAATTGGAGGTGTCGTGGACAGCAAGGGGACTCGATTAATTTAGGAAAAGTGATCGACATGGACAAGTTGGACCATGTTTTCCGTGCTGTATATCTCTATAATTCCATGACTCTATGAGGTGAAACATCTTCACTCAGAGAGTGGGGAGTCTGTGGAATTCTCTGCCCAAAGAAGCTGTTGAAGCCAAAGAAAGATATAGATGTAGTTCCTAGAACTAAAGGGATCAAAGGGTATGGGGAGAAAGTAAGAATAGGGGCATACCTCTCATCATTTTATATACTTTCATCAGGTCACCCCTTAGTCTCTAACACTCCAGCGAATACAATCCAAGTTTGTCCAACCTCTCCTTCTAGTTAAAACATCCTGGTAAACATCTTCTGTACCCTCTCCAAAGCCTTTGTTTTGTCACAAAGCTAGTCCCTTTTTTTTCTAAAAGCTGTTCCTTGACTCAAGGAGACTCTGTCCTTGACTTTTTTCAGAGTCATAGAGATGTACAGCATGGAAACAGACCCTTCGGTCCAACCCGTCCATGCCAACCAGATATCCCAACCCAATCTAGTCCCACCTGCCAGCACCCGGCCCATATCCCTCCAAACCCTTCCTATTCATATACCCATCCAAATGCTTCTGAAATGTTGCAATTGTACCAGCCTCCACCACATCCTCTGGCAGCTCATTCCATACACGCACCATCCTTTGCGTGAAAAAGTTGCCCCTTAGGTCTCTTTTATATCTTTCCCCTCTCACCCTAGACTTATGCCCTCTAGTTCTGGACTCCCGATTCCAGGGAAAAGACTTTGTCGATTTATCCTATCCAATGCCCCTTATAATTTTGTAAATCTCTATAAGGTCACCCCTCAGCATCTGATGCTCCAGGGAAAACAGCCCCAGCCTGTTCAGCCTCTCCCTATAGCTCAAAACCTCCAACCCTGGCAACATTCTTGTAAATCTTTTCTGAACTCTTTCAAGTTTCACAACATCTTTCCGATAGGAAGGAGACCAGAATTGCATGCAATATTCCAACAGGGGGTAATAAACCAGACCAAGCTCCAATCAGTTTGGCTTGGTACAGAGTTGAAAAGGATTTTGAGAGGCGTTTTGTTTGTGTGTAAACTGATGAGACTTCAAGCCAAAGTGGTCATGCTTTCGAAGTGACCTGTATAATGAAAGGGGAGTGGTCAGCTCTCTAGCTGAGCTGAGCAGTTTTAGTTCGGTCCTGAACTGGGAAGTTCAACAGGGAGCTGTGTGGAAACTCTCTCTCTTTCTGCCCTTCAACTTCAACCTGTAAGCGTGTGTCCCATTTATACTGGGTTTTAAAGGGAGTTTGCTTATTGGGACTGTTGTGTATATTCGGAACAGCATAATTAAGTCTAGTTTGGATAGACTGAGTTCTGTCGGGGTTCTTTATTCTATTCTTTGTGTTTCATTGTGTAATTTTGTGAATAAACTTTTGCCAGTTTTAAAACGTAGTAGCCAACCTCGCTAACTTAGAGGAGAAAGTGAGGTCTGCAGATGCTGGAGATCAGAGCTGGAAATGTGTTGCTGGAAAAGCGCAGCAGGTCAGGCAGCATCCAGGGAACAGGAGAATCGACGTTTCGGGCATTTCTGAAGAAGGGCTTATGCCCGAAACGTCGATTCTCCTGTTCCTTGGATGCTGCCTGACCTGCTGCGCTTTTCCAGCAACACATTTCCAACCTCGCTAACTTACTCTGGGTAATTTTCACTGTACATTTACCTAAACAAATTGGGATGTTATGGTCTGGGGCTGATTGTTTAAGAATGTTTTGAGTGGTCCGGCCTACAACATGGTGATTAGAACATAAAACAGTATAGCACAGTACAGGCCCTTCGCCCTTGGTGTTGTGCTGACCTTTTATCCTACTCTAAGTTCAGACTAACCTACATACCCTTCATTTTGTGCCTATCAAAGAGTCGTTTAAATGTCTTTAATGTATCTGACTCCATTACCATCGCTGACAATGCATTGCACGCACCCACCACTCTGCGTAAGGAACCTACCTCTGACATGTCCAATCACCTTAAAATTATGTTCCCTTGTGATAGCCATTTCTGCCATTTCTACTATCCATTCTGTCTATCTCTCTCAACATCATGTTCACCTTTATCAACTTACCTCTGCAACACAATATTCCAAACATGGCCCAGCATGCACCTGTCATGTTGACATTGGTATCCAGTCTTTGCCAACCCCTGTCACCACAATCACAGGACTCTCTGATCCACTGGCTGCTCACTCAGTTTCGCTGGGCATTGTGAGAGACATCTTGCAGAGGGACAGGCCCCAGCTCACAGAGTGGGCCCAGGCTGGCTGACACAGACTGAGCACCTCCCTGCAGGCTCCCAGTATTCCTGCCTCACCCTGGCACGCCGCTCAGTGCATTGCTGTCTCAGCTGGAGCCGAGAGCTCTCCATGCTGCTGCATTGAGACACTCACAGGGACACAGTCAACACACGATCCATGGGCTTCAAGATGGTGAGCTTTACTATGCCAGTACTGACCAATGGGAGCGATCAGCGGTCAGTCCTGTAGGACCAGCAGCAGCAGACAGGGGGCAGTCAGGGAACCAATCAGTCACATGGAGAGCTGTTTGTCATTATCAGTCTGGTCCTCACACTGAATATCCATGAGGCATGTTCAAGGAGGTGTCTGTCACAGTGATGGGGGAATCCAGGCAACGGGGTGCAAGGGGTGGGGAAGCAGAGGCCTTTGTAGAGGTGAGCAAAAGGAAGGTGAAGAAAGGACATAGAGATGTACAGCACGGAAACAGACCCATCCGTCCAACTCATCCACGCTGACCAGATATTGTAACTTAATGTAGTCCCATTTACCAGCACCCGGCCCACATCCAATTAAAACCCTTCCTATTCATATACCCATTCAGATGCCTTTTAAATGTTGCAATTGTACCAGCCTCCACCACTTCCTCTGGCAGCTCATTTCTTACACATACCACCCTCTGAGTGAAAACGTTGCCCCTTAGGTCTCTTTTATATCTTTCCCCTCTCACCCTAAACCTTTGCCCTCTAGTCCTGGACTCCCCGACACGAGGGAACAGACTTTGCCTATTTACCCTATCCATGCCCCTCATAATTTTGTAAACCTCTATAAGGTCACCCCTCAGCCTCCAACGCTCCAGGGAAAACAGCCTCAGCCTATTCACCCTCTCCCTATAGCTCAAATCCTCCAACCCTGGCAACATCCTTGTAAATCTTTTCAAGTTTCAGAGTATCCATCCTATAGGAGGGAGACATGGAGAATATGTTCAGATTGGTGGGGGCAGGGGAAGAGGAGAGGAGCTGGTTATTGAGTGTGACCACCACCTCGACAAGGGAAGCTCAGACATATGGGGAGGGAGGGCACCATTAGGGTGTAATGTCAGGGTTTAGGAGCAGGAGGACAGCTAGCAAGTCTCCACTTGGTGGTGGGTGGAGGATGTGCAACAGGCTGAAACGGGCTGTCAGTGTAGAGCAAGGTAAAAGAGGACATCACAGACTTGGGGACGGGGGGGGGGGGGGGGGGGGCGGGATGCCATGGGACACCAAGGCATTGAAACAATAAATACACAAAGCAGCCATTTGCAAAGTCCAGCTATATTTAATGTGTAATCGTTTTATTACCCATTTTCTCTCCATGCAGAGTGAAGGTACTGAGGCACCAGGTGCTAGTCAAAGGTGATTTGTAACGTGTCATTGGGGTTTGCAAAGTGAACTGGGACATCTCAGTGGTGTTGAGGTGAGCAGCAGAGAGTGTTATAATAGGCTAATGCTGACTGAAGGTGAAACGTTTTCCGTGCAGCTTCCCAAGGGTCCGGCGTGCCGTATTGTTGCCTGCCATGCAGTGTATTACAGACAGGGGGTGCTGCATCATCCTGACTGCTGTGCTCTATCCAAATGGAGCAGCTATTTGGGGGCGGTGGGGGTGGGGTTTGGTGTTGGCAGGGTGGATGTGCTGGGTGCTGAGGAACCCAGGAATGGGAGCCATTTCCCAAGGTGGGGGAAGTGGGTGATAAACTGGGGAGGGGGTGCTCTGTTCCTGGGTGACAGAGCTTGGTTGCATCAGCTACTACAGGCCCAGCAGGACCTGAATGTGCCCACTTCCCCAAGCTCCCAGTTACACTGCGGAAAGAGGCCATTCGGCTCATCCTGCCTGCATCAGTTCTATCCCCTTGTGCCAATCTCCTGCCTTTTCCCCATATTCTTACACAACGTTTCTACTCCAATAATCATCCATTACCTTCTTGAATGTCTCAATTGAACATGACTCCCCTACACTTCCAGGCCGTGCTTTCCACACCCTAAGGAGAAAGTGAGGTCTGCAGATGCTGGAGATCAGAGCTGAAAATGTGTTGCTGGAAAAGCGCAGCAGGTCAGGCAGCATCCAGGGAACAGGAGAATCGACGTTTCGGGCATTAGCCCTTCTTCAGGAATGAGGAAAGTTTGTCCAGCAGGCTAAGATAAAAGGTAGGGAGGAGGGACTTGGGGGAGGGGTGTCGGAAATGTGATAGGTGGAAAGAGGTCAAGGTGAGGGTGATAGGTCAGACTGGGGTGGGGGCGGAGAGGTCGGGAAGAAGATTGCAGGTTAGGAAGGCGGTGCTGAATTCGATGGATTTGACTGAGACAAGGGGGGGGGAGGGGAAATGAGGAAACTGGTGAAACCCGAGTTCATCCCTTGTGGTTGGAGGATTCCTAGGCGGAAGATGAG
>NC_057711.1:1584891-1593803 GCF_004010195.1 Chiloscyllium plagiosum | reverse complement strand
GTTTGGAGGAAGTGGGAGGATTGGAAAGAGAGTTTGGAGGAAGTGGGAGGATTGGAAAGAGACGTTTGGAGGAAGTGGGAGGATTGGAAAGAGCATTCTAACACTCACTTGGTCAAAAAATGTTTTCTCACATCATCCTCGCTACATTTGCGCATTATTTTAATACTATACTGCTCTTGTTCTCAATTCTTTTACAAGTGAGAACAACTTCCATCTATCTATTCTACTTATGAGTTTGAAAACCTCTATCAGATCCCCTCTCAGCCCCCTTTCTCCAAGGGGAACATTCCCAACTCCTTCAATCGATCCTCATCGCTGAAGTTTCTCATTCCTGAAACCATTCCTGTAAATCACCCCCACACTCTCTCTGATACACTCACATCTTCCCTATAACGTGGCCCCCACAACTGTCCCCAGTCCTCCAGCTGGGGTCAAACAGGGTCTAGTACACGTTCACCATCACCACCTCGCTCTTGTACTCTCTGCCCCTATTAATAAAGCTGAGCACACTGTGTGCTTTATTCACTGCTCGCTCCTTGTGCCTGGAGTGTATGTGACCAAGTCAGCCAGGTACCCCTCACAGAATCTGAGTTCCTTGAATGGGGCTGTCATGCTGGTCCAATCAGAGAGCCCTGGTAGACAAAAAAAACAGGAGACAACGTCCGCACCCAGGTCGCGACGTTCCGCCTTCAGACCTTGCGGCGATACCTTTACGTCGAGCCTCCTCCTAGGTGGTGCGCCCTGGCGACGTATTTTTTCCGCCAGGTGCGTAGCCTCAACTACGACACCCAGCTCCTGTTCGTTGACCGTGACGGTTTGGAGGTCGCCCTCAAGACACTGCCTGTCTTTTACCAGGACCTGATCACTGTCTGGAACATGGTCGAATCGCGTCGCGCCTACCCTCCAGCTGGAGTAGCGGCTGTCGTCAGGGAGCCGTTGCTCAGGAATCCGCACCTCCGTACTCGCGGGTTCGAGTGGCTGTCAGAGGGGAGGGCCGCGGTGGCGAGGGTGACCAGGGTCTGGGACGTGCTGGGTGCCGGGGGCCTGGGCTGGACGCTGCCGCAGGACATAGCAGGCAGGGCAGCGGTAGACGTCCAGTACGTGGCCACCGCCATCCGACGCCTCAAAACGGCGGTGCTCGGACCCGACGTAGTACACCAGTTGGAGGACGCTCAGGTGTGCGGTGGGATCCCGTCCGAGCTCACCCCAGCCCGGACGGAATTTCACATTGGCCCCAAGGTCCCGTACTTCCCGCGGGAGCCTGTGCCCCACAACCTGAGCCGCCTCCGAAATTTCAATTTTGTTTTGTTTAGGGATATAAAAAGAAGAGCCCTGTACCGACTGCTGCTGCACACCACCCACCTCTTCTCCCTCATCCACCGTCCGGACACGCCTTGGCGTGCCCATTTGCCACCGGGCGGTGGGGATCCCCAGTGGAGGGCTCTCTACGCGGGAGTCCTCCCCCTTTCTCTCGGGGATCTGGGGTGGAGGGTGCTGCACGCAGCAGTCCCCTGCAACCGCAGATTGCGGTGGTTCACGGACTCCCAGCCCAACTGCTTGTTCTGTGGCGCTGTGGAGTCCGTGGACCACGTCTATATTGGGTGTGGGCGTTTGCACTCCCTTTTTGATTTCCTGAAAAACCTTCTCCTCTGTTTTTGGCTGCACTCCAGTCCCACGCTCCTGATCTTTGGGCACCCAGTACGGAGGAAGGAGGGCAGGTCTGAAGACCTCCTCGTGGGTCTGCTCCTGAGCCTGGCCAAACTGGCCATCAACAGGTCCAGGCAGCGGGCCGTGGAGGGGGTCGTTAGGGCCGACTGCCTGCCCCTCTTCCGCGGTTACGTTATTGTCACTGGCCACTCGGGTGTTTTCCTATCTTCCTGGTGGTGGAAATTGAATAAAGATTCGTGCACTTTGTGTCTTTCACTGTGTCTCACACCTGAACACACACACCATGGGTGCTGGGGATAAAATAAGCACTACCGCACTTAGGTGGTAGTGTGGGGGTTAATATAAAAAAGGAAAAAAAAAAATTTTAAACAGGAGTGTCGGGAAAAAAAAGAAAAAACAACAAAGAGGACTGCTCCCCAAAAATAAATAAACAGGAGACAATGTCCGCACCCAGGTCACGACATTCCGCCTTCAGACCTTGCAGCGATACCTTTACGTCGAGCCTCCTCCTAGGTGGTGCGCCCTGGCGACGTATTTTTTCCGCCAGTGGTTAGCACTGCTGCCTCACAGCGCCAGAGACCCGGGTTCAATTCCCGACTCAGGTGACTGACTGTGTGGAGTTTGCACGTTTTCCCCGTGACTGCGTGGGTTTCCTCCGGGTGCTCCGGTTTCCTCCCACAGTCCAAAGATGTGCAGGTCAGGTGAATTGGCCATGCTAAATTGCCCATAGTGTTAGGTAAGGAGTAAATGTAGGGGTATGGGTGGGTTGTGCTTCGGGGGGACGGTGTGGACTTGTTGGGTCGAAGGGCCTGTTTCCACACTGTAAGTAATCTAATCTAATCTAATCTAAACCTCAACTACAACACGCAGCTCCTGTTCGTCGACCGTGACGGTTTGGAGGTCGCCCTCAAGACGCTGCCTGTCTTTTACCAGGACCTGATCACCGTCTGGAACACGATCGAATCGCGTCGCACCTACCCTCCAGCTGGAGTAGCGGCTGTCGTCAGGGAGCCGTTGCTCAGGAACCTGCACCTCCGTACTCGCGGGTTCGAGTGGCTGTTGGAGGGGAGGGCCGCGGCGGCGAGGGTGACCAGGGTCGGGGACGTGCTGGGTGCCGGGGGCCTGGGCTGGACGCTGCCACAGGACATAGCAGGCAGGGCAGCGGTAGACGTCCAGTACGTGGCCACCGCCATCCGCAGTGCACTTAGGTGGTAGTGTGGGGGTTAAATTAAAAAAAGAAAAATAAAAGGACTGTTCTTACTGTGTCTCAAAAAGAAAAAAAAGGGAAAAAAAATAAACAGGAGACAAGGGCTTTGCTTGTCACTGGCCACTCGGGTGTTTTCCTATCTTCCTGGTGGTGGAAATTGAATAAAGATTTGTGCACCTTGTGTCTCTCACTTAGAAAAAGAGAAAAAAATAAATAAAAAAAAATAAATAGGAGACAGTGCCGACAACATGAAGTCTATGAAAAAAAAAATTGCCATTCAGGATGAAATGTTAAAGAAAGTAATCATTCTGGAGATTAAATTGACTGAATTAGAGAAGATTTTGATCTCCAAATATGGGAATAAAACACCCGTTTCGTGTTAAACATTCTATCCAATTGAAGCGACAAAATGCCGCCTAATTGTAGCTGTGCTAACCTGTACAGGAGGGGAATAAAGTAGCAACAAAAGCAAGAACAAAAAAAAATAAACAGGAGATTCAGAGTCTCCTCAGTTCAGGGGACTGACTCTGCGCTGGCTGGTGTTACAGTCAGTGCGTTACTGTGAGTTTCTGCTTCCTTTTTTGGGAGGGGGGAAACCTGATTCCTGAACTGGCCGAATTATTTAGCCAGTTTGTTAACTGACATTCCTTTTCTTTTTCTTCCTTTCTTTCTTTCTTTTTTCTTTCTTTTTTTTTCTTTTTTTTTCTTATTGTTTCCCCCAGCACCCATGGTGTGTGTGTGCAGGTGTGAGACACAGTGAAAGACACAAAGTGCACCAATCTTTATTCAAATTCCACCACCAGGAAGATAGGAAAACACCCGGGTGGCCAGTGACAAACACTGCCCTTCACAGCAAGGGACAGTGCTGTGTGATCAAAACAGTGAAGGGGAGGGTAGGGACTAAATCAAAATAGAATTGGAGGGAGAAATGATGCACTCCACTCCCTGCGGCGCCCACCTCTCCCTGAACAACTCCAGGGTGTTGGTGGACACCGCGTGCTCCTTCTCCAAAGACACCCGGGCTCTAACGTAACCGCGGAAGAGGGGCAGGCAGTCGGCCCTAACGACCCCCTCCACGGCCCGCTGCCTGGACCTGTTGATGGCCAGTTTGGCCAGGCCCTGACATTCCTTTTAGTGAGGACTGATTGTTAAACTCCTGATGCACATAATGTGTTTCAGGTGTAACTCAGTTCTCATGAGGGGGTTGTTGCTTCACTGGCTGGTTACAGCCTGTGTGTTACTCTTTTCACTCCTTTTTGAGAAAAGGATAATGTTAATTTTGTGGTAGGGCTTAGCCCTTGACTCTAGTTTTCTTTGTTTTTTTTTGTATGTGTCTTCACTTTTTATTGGTGTTTGGACTGAGCCCGTGTGGAAGACATATATTTTACCAGAGGAGCTGCTCCTGTGGGGAGGTCTAGCCCTGGGACTGGGCCTCTGAAGATTGAGCACGTGTGTGTGTGTGCGCGCGTGTGCTGGGAGGTGAGCACTTGCTGTATCCTGGAGTTTGGGAGAAGGCCTTTCCTTTGGGAGAGGACCAAACCCCTGTGGGTTAACTGCACCTGTACAATGCACTGTTCCTGTGAGTGGGCCTGGTTTTCCCAGGCTAGGCCAGGACTCCATGGAGACTGAACACCTGTGTGCTGTGGGGTGTGCATTTGCTGTCTTCAGGAGTGGGCTCTGCCCTTGGTTGTGGACTCTGTTTTTAGCAATGAACTCTGCAGTTTGGAGTGGACTCTATGTATGCACATTGTATACTGGAGTGGACTCTTCCTGGAAATGGATTCTATATTCTGAAGACTGTATAGATTTGGACTGTGTACCAGAAAGGACTCTGTTTTTTTGGTAATTAACTGTGTTTTGTAGCATTTCCTGGGTCTATCACCTGCACTGTCTTGTGTGTCCCTTGGTCTGGCAAGCTCATGGGTCATCCTGAAAGCTGTCACCCTGAGAAATGGAGAGTGGGTAGGCCATCCTGTGAACCTGAAGGTTGGTAGGCTGTCCTAAAAGCCAGAGGGTGGGTAGGCCACCCTGATGCCAGTCACCCCGAGAGCCAGAGGGTGGGTAAGGCTGTTCTGAGCATTGTCGTCCCGAGAAGGGGTAATCGGGACAGGCTGTCCAAGAGGTGTCAGAGCAGCCGATAGCCAGAAGGCGCGTAGGGGCGGGCTGAGATTCGGAAGGCTTGTGGGCTACCCTGCACCCTGTCGTCCCAGGGACGGGCTGTCCTAGAGGTGTCCGGAAGGTGTGCCAGGATAGCCCACTGGCCGGATGGTGCATCGGGGTGGGTGAGAGCCCAGTGGTACGTAGGGGCAGACCGAGAGCCAGAAGGCGGGTAGCCATCCTCAGCGCTATCACCCCAGGCAGGTACCAGGGCAGGCTGCCCCAGAGGTGGTCGGAAGGTGTGGCAGGGCGGACTGAGAACTGGAAGGGGCATGGGGTGGACCAAGAGGTGGAAGGTACGTAGGGGTGGGCTGCCTTAGAGTGGCCGGAAGGTGGGAGGGACGGGGGCTTGCTGGGTCTGTATTGCATGCACTCTATGTAACTGGATTGTCCTTTTATGTACAAATGTCATTGTCGCTATCTTGTCCTATATGGAACTGGGATTTGTGGTTTGTCGTTATCTCCCTGTAAACTGGTTGAATGGTAGGGTTTGGGGCCTGGCTTTTCTGCTCCTCTTCCTTGTAAAATTGCTGTTATATACAGCTGTAAATGTTAAGTTTTTTTGTAAACTGTGGTTTGTAATTTGGTTAATAAAATATTATAAACAGGAGCGTCAGGCGTCCTGTCACTCTGAGAGCTGGCTCTGATGGTGCTAGATCAGTGTCATGGACTGTCCATATGTAAATGAAGAGTGACGTGGTGACGGGATACTGGATTTCAGTGGTGATGAGAGAGCGATCCTGAAAAGATCTCCTCACTACAGTCATTAAGTGATACAGCATGCAAGCAGGCCCTTCGGCCCAAACTGGCCCATGCTGACCAAGGTGCCCAGTCCGTTGGTTCCAGTGTGGTCCATATCCCTCTAAAACCTTCCCATCCATGTACCTACCCAAATGGTTTTTTATAAATGTTGCTATTGTATCTGCCTCAACTGCTTTCTCTGGCAGCCCATTCCATATACGCACCTCTCTCTATATGAAGACATTGCCCCTCAGGTCCTCCTTAAATCTTTCCCCTCTCACCTTAGACCTATGCCCTCTAGTTTTCAATTCACCATCCCTAGGGGAAAAAGACTAATATTCATTCATCCTATCTATGACCCTCATGATTTTATAAACCTCAATTAGGTCACCCCTCAGTCTCCTATGTTTCAAGGAATAAGGTCCTATCTTGGCCAACCTCTCCCTATAACTCCTCCTTCTAGTCCTGGCAACATCCTCGTAAATTATCACTTTCCTATAACAAGGTGACCAAAACTGCACACAATAGTCCAAGTGCAGCCTCACCAATGCCTTGTAAAACTGTAACATAATGTTCCAACTCCTGTACTCAGTGCCTTGACCGATAAAGGCCAGCATGCTAACTGCCGCCTTCACCAACCTGTCTTCGTGTGAGAACTATGTATGTGCACTCCTAGGTCCCTCTAATCCCCAACACTCTTTGGAACCTTACCATTAACTGTAAAAGTCCTACCAAAGTACAACACCTCACACTTATCTGTTTTGAATTGCATTTGCCACTCCTGAGCCCATTTCCCCTCCTGATCAAGATCCCTCTGTAATCTTTGGTAACTTTTCCCACTATCAATGACACTGCCTAATCCACACACGTTACTAATCATACCTTGTACTTTCACATCCAGATAATTGATGTAAATAACAAAGGTGACAGCACCGACCCCGGTCAGCTTTCGGTGGGGGGCTAAGCATTTCTGGCATTATGCCGTTATTGGGAAGCTTGACTCCATCGATCCTGCTGTCAAAGACAAGGTCCAGTGTGTGGAAAGAATGTGTTATATCTTCGGGGCAGATGAGAAGCAACAAGTACTTCTCCTGACGGATCGTGGACCTGCAGCTTTTTTGGTTATTAGAAGCCTAATTTTCCTGGACACACCAAATACTAAAGCCTTTCAAAGCTAACGGATTTAGCTAAGGAACATTATGATTCTCAATCCTCCTCTAATTCTGATCAGGAGAATCTGTAACGGGGAGTTTAAGATGACGGGCAGAGGAATGTGGCCTTGGTTTAACCACAAATGAGATGCTGAGAGACCATTTAGAATGTGCAATTAATGATATAACCATGCGAAAGGCACCTACTAGCTGAAGCCCAACAGCCACTGCAACTGGCTTTATCACTGGAAAATGCAGCAAGTGGAGCAGATGAGTTACAGGGTATCATCAAGCTGACTGAGTTTGGGGGACCACCACTTGAGCAAAGGTCATTGCACAGCCTCACTCAGGAACAGATCCTGAACAGAGGGACTCTCGGTCAGCCCACAGCAAAATCCCCAAAACAAAGCCAAGCCTCGGCTAAATGGTTAAAGATTTCTTCAGGATCTGGGCTGGCAGGCCATTGTAATTGCTGTCGGTATAGGACATGGGACAGCAAAAGAGTCCCTCTGGACTTAAATTGAGTAAGAGAACACACAGGGCAGTGTCCAGCACAGTGCACACCGCAGAAGGTCCACCTATACCTGCTTTGGGAATAATTAAATTGTTTAGCAGCATCCAAACTAGAAGCAATTAAAATAGACATCTGGTTAAATGGTCACCTGGTTCTAATGGAGGTTGATAGCGGTGCGGTTGTTTCGGTGAATTGCAGAATCAGTCTTTAGCAAAATTTGCTCTGGACTCCAACCCTAACGTTTGTGCAGGACCATGGCCAGGCTGAGAACCTGTACCGGGGAACATTTACAACTTCGGTGCCAGTCTCGCAGGAGAAGCAGCTGGTTCAGTTACCGCTGATTGTAGTAAAAGGCCCAGGCCCAAGCCTGATGGGGCAATTATTAGAATTAAATACCTGGAAGTTTTTCAGCAAGGTCTAGGGATTATCAGAGGAGCCAAGACCACCTTGAAGGTCGACCCCGGAAGTCATTCCATGATTCTGTAAGACCCACCCAGTGCCATCGGCCTTACGGGCAAAAGTAGAGACAGAAATCCGGAGACTGGAAGGTGAAGGAACCATCAAACCAGCCCAGTTTGTGAAGTGGGGCAGCAGCGGCCATGCCGACTGTGAAGCCCGACAGGTCAGGTTTGGCCTTGCGGGGATTTTAAACAAATCTTTTCATAGATTTTCAAAGTTTGATAAGTACACAAACCCTCGCAGAGAGGATGTATACACAAAGCTGGTGGGGTGGGGCGGGGAGTCTGTCCTTCAGGAAGCTGGACATGAGCCATACGTACCGGTAAATTGTGGTTTTTGATGAGGAATCCCAGAAGAATGCTGCAATGAATCTCCGTCAGGGTTTGTACCAGTATACGAGACTCCCATTAAGGGTATCATCAACCCGTGCCATTTTTCAGCAGACGATGGAGAACATTTTACAAGGTCTCCCCCAGGTTGCCATTTATCTGGATGACCGGGAACACCAATTAAGAACACCTTGAGAAGTTGAACACAGTCCTCAGACATTTCTCCCAGGCGGGCGTATGCCTTAGAAGTGAAAAATGTGTGTTCCGGTCACCCGAGCGACCTACTTACTGCAGAGTCACCAAGACCTATTGGAAGATGAAGTGAGAGTGATCAGAGGTGCCCTGGCTCCCACATCCACACCGAAGCTAAGGATTTTCTGTAGGCTGGTGATCTATTACTGGGAGAAAGTGAGGACTGCAGATGCTGGAGACCAGAGTTGAAAAATGCGGTGCTGGAAAAACACAGCAGGCCAGGCAGCATCCGAGGAGCAGGAGAATCGACGTTTCGGGCATAAGCCCTTCATCAGGAATGAGGCTGGTGTGCCAAGTGGGCTGAGATAAAAGGTGGGGGGGTGGGAATTTGGGGGAGAGACGCTGAGAATACGATATGGTGAGGGTGATAGGCCGGAGAGGAGGTGGGGGCGGAGAGGTCGGGAAGAAGATTGCAGGTCAAGAGGGCGGTGCTG
>NC_057711.1:1582454-1584486 GCF_004010195.1 Chiloscyllium plagiosum | reverse complement strand
AGTGGGGTTCTGTCCTGGTGGTGATTGGAGAGGTGGGGTTCAAGGGCAGAGGAGTGGGAAGTGGAGGAGATGCGATGAATAAGGGCTTATGCCCAAAACGTCGATTTTCCTGCTCCTTGGATGCTGCCTGGCTTGCTGCGTTTTTCCAGCACCACACTTTTCAACTCTGGTGAACTATTACAGAAAGTTCATACATAACCTGGCCTCCATCCTGGCACCTTTTTTGCATCAATTCCTTCAAAATGGTCATGAAGCCAAGCTACAGCTTTCAGGGAAGTGAAGAAACAGCGGTCATTCTCTAAGGTGTTGGCACACTGTGATCCCAAGTGAGACCCAGGGTTGATGTGTGATGCCTCCCCCTACAGCATCGGGGTGGCATTACCTCACAGACGGCCTAATGGAGAGGAATGTGGTCTCCTCCACATCAGATAGACTGAGTGCAAACTTGTGGAACAGTTCAGGGAACGTCTCTAGTCTGCATGCACCAACCAACCACCCCTTCCTGTGGCCATTCATTTCACCTCCCCCTCCCGCTCCCCTGCGGACATGTCCATGCTGGACCTCCTCCACCACCGACACTAGGCCGCCCACAAACTGGAGGAGCCAACACGGCCTCAACATTGAATTCACCAGTTTCCAAATCTTCCCCACCCCCATCCCATTTCATCCCAGATCCAACCCTTTGACTTGGCTCTGCCCCCTTGACCTGTCTGACCCATCCATCTTCCTTCCCACCTATCTGCTCTACCCTTCCCACCGACCTATCACAATCGCCTCCTACCTTCGCCCACCTACCACCGTCACAATTACCTTTCCCCTAGCCCCAACCCCTCCCCATGTACCTCTTAGCCCCCTTCCCCCTCCTCAGTCCTGATGAAGGGTTATGCCTGAAACATCGACTGTCCTGCTCCTCGGATGCTGCCTAACCTGCTGTGCTTTTTTCCAGCGCCTTGCGTTATCGACCCCAATGGAGAGGGATGCTCAATAGCGTATGCATCCTGGTCTTCAGCGAATGCAGAGCGTGAATATTCCCAGGTAGAGAAGCAAGGTTTGCCTGTCATATCTGGAGTCGGGAAGGTCCAGCAATCCCTTTACAGACGTAAATCTGTAATAATAACGCACCACAAACCCCTCCTAGATCAACTTAAAGAAGACACTCATAGCTTCAGGCTCAATTCAGTGGTGGACCCGAATACTAAGTGCGCAAAAATTACAAGTTGGAACACCACCTGGGAGGCCATCAAGCTGCCTCCCCCTGGTACATAGACCACCCGATGGTACAGCCACTGGAAGAGTCTGTAATGGCTTTAAATTTTCTGGACACAGCTGGCAATATCACACATTGGATTCTGACTCAGTCCTGGTGAAACTAAAACAGCTGGTGGTATGGGGGATGCCAAAGGGCTGTCACAACCAGAATTGAAACATTTTTGGATCCAAAGAGATCGGATTACAATAGAGGACAGCATCTTATTAAGGGGAGCAAGAGAGATTGTCCCGAGCAAAGGTTACCGACAGATACTGGCTGAACTCCTCCAGGGTCATCCAGAGGTTTCCAAAATGAAGATGCTGGGTAAGAGGTTATCGCTGGTGTTTAGATCAGAGTGGTGCTGGAAAAGCACAGCAGTCCAGGCAGCATCCGAGGAGCAGGAACATCGATGTTTCGGGCCAAAGCCCTTCATGAGGGATAGAGGCAGGAGAGATAAATGAGAGGGAGCTGGGGAGAAAGTAGCAAAGAGTACAATAGGTGAATGGGGGTGGGGACGGAGGTGATAGGTCAGAGGGGAGAGTGGAGTGGATAGGTGGGAAGGACAATAGGCAGGTAGGACAGGTCATGAGGACAGTGCTGAGATGGAAGGTTGGAACTGGGGTAGGGGGGGGGGGGGGGAGGGGAAATGAGGAAACTGTTGAAGTCCACATTGATGCCCTGGGGTTGAAGTGTTCCGAGGCGGAAGATGAGGCGTTCTTCCTCCAGGCGTCTGGTGGTGAGGGAGCGGCGGTGAAGGAGGCCCAGGACCTCCATGTCCTCAGC
>NC_057711.1:1572841-1582292 GCF_004010195.1 Chiloscyllium plagiosum | reverse complement strand
CGGAAAGGTGTGGGGAGGGAAATATATCCCTGGTGGTGGGGTCTGTTTGGAGGTGGCGGAAATGTCGGCGGATGATTTGGTTTATGCGAAGGTTGGTAGGGTGGGAGGTGAGCACCAGGGGCGTTCTGTCCTTGTTGCGGTTGGGGGGGTTGGGTCTGAGGGCGGAGGTGCGGGATGTGGATGAGATGCGTTGGAGGGCATCTTTAACCAGGTGGGAAGGGAAATTGCGGTCTCTAAAGAAGGAGGCCATCTGGTGTGTTCTATGGTGGAACTGCTCCTCCTGGGAGCAGATACGGCGGAGGCGGAGGAATTGGGAATACGGGATGGCATTTTTGCAGGATGTAGGGTGGGAAGAGATGTAATCCAGGTAGCTGTGGGATTGCTACCTGAGTTATAGCTAGTAGCCAGGATTGAATGCAGACAAAGCTGCATCGGTGGTGCCCAGAATACCAAGGACAATATACCAGCAACTCCCCTACATTCATGAGAATAGCTGGGTAAACCCTGGCAGTTAGACATCAACTATGCAGGTCCTTCCATGGGCTCAAAGTTCTTAGTCATGTGGATGCCCACTCAAAGTTGCTGGAAGTTCATTTGTCAAACATGGGAACAATGATAGAAAAACTGCAAGCATCTTCTGCAATCAAAAATGTTGCTCACACATAATGGGCCATCGTTCACGAGCAGGGAATTTCAGTATTTCCTAAAGTCGAATGGCAGTAGTCTTATAAGGACAGTTCCATGCCATCCATCATCCAACGGTCTGCAGAAAGACCACTCCAAACTTTGAAAGCAGAGCTTTAAAAACAAAGCCTACACCATGACTCGATACCAAACTCTTCTGATTGTTTCCTTTCTTCCTGCTGGTGGAATATCAATAAAGATTTACAGACCTCTTGTTCTTCACTGCGTCGTACACCTGCCCACACACGCGACGTGGGTGCTGGGGAAATATAAGCATTGCCACAGTAAGTGCGGGGTAAGAAACAAGCAAACCAGGATTGTCAGAGGTTCTGTTCACTCTGAGAGCTGGATCAGTGAAGGACTCTCCATTTTGTATTTGGTGGAAAAAAAAGTGTAAAAAGAAACTCTTCCAGTTCCTGTTTGATTATAGTCACACCCCTCCTGCAACTACAGGGATAGCTCCAGTGGAGTTGCTAATGGGGAGAAGACTGTGCACCAGGTTAAACCTGATCCTCCCGGTCCTGAAGGGAGTAGGGTGAAACAGCAATGCCGATACTGGACACAAGACGCCTCTAAATGAGAAAGTTAGTTTACTTGGGGGGACGATGTTTGGTGTCGGAACCACGGGAATGGCCCTGTATGGGTAAGAGACATGGGATATGCAAGGTCAGATCCAGAGACGGATAAAGTTGGGGGTAGGAGCGTAGTCCTGAACAAACACGAGGACCACATGAAAGCTGCAAACGCACAAGCGACGCGGGAACAAACTGTCCCAACTCCTCGAGCACGTTTCGGACTGTTCCGGAAACTGTGGGATCTCCCTGTCCATCAAGTGATGAACATACCTCAGAACCTGAGATGGACATAGTGCATGTCGCTATCTCCATGTCTTTGATGATGAGAGTGAATTTCTCCCGAGATGCTGCAGGCACAAGGGGCGAGTTCCTGTGTGTTACCCGCTGCCCGGATCAGGGGCAGAGTCAGAGGATCCTGAAGCGACTGGGCTTGTATATCCTTGGGTTTAGAAGACTGAGAGGGGATCTGATTGAGACATATAAGATTATTAAAGGATTGGACACTCTGGCAGTAGGAAACATGTTTCCACTGATGGGTGAGTGCCGAACCAGAGGACACAGCTTACAAATACAGGCTAAACCATTTAGGACAGAGATGAGGAGAAACTTCTTCACCCAGAGAGTGGTGGCTGTGTGGAATGCTCTGCCTCAGAGGGCAGTGGAGGCCCAGTCCCTGGATTCATTTAAGAAAGAGTTGGATAGAGCTGTCAAGGATAGTGGAATCAAGGGTTATGGAGATAAGGCAGGAACAGGATACTGACTAAGGATGATCAGCTATGATTATATTGAATGGTGGTGCAGGCTCGAAGGGCAGAATGGCCTACTCCTGCACCTATTGTCTATTGTCTATTATCCTGATCCAGTGCTAAAATGCCCCAAGAGAAGGTACAATATAAAGGAGCAGCCTGTGTCCCTGGACTCAGGGGAAGAGGGAGGTAGTGATTACAATGAGGTCAGCCAGACCAACCTCATAGAATATGAGTTGCCTGATTGGGGCTGTTAACCTGGTCCACCTGTAAATAAAGTTTGACTTGGTGATGGGACACAGACTTCTGTGCAGCTATTTCACTGACCTGCCAGCTTCAATGATCCGTGCGCATATACCCCCAGGTCGCTCGGTTCTTACACCCCCCTTTAGAATTGTACCCCCTTTTGTAGAGTGTGTTTCAATGTCCTTCCCACCTGAGAGCAGGGTGCAGCTGATAACCACAGACAGGGTGCTCAGTGGTCTGCTAAAGACACCCCACTAGGGGTGTTGCCCTTTGGGTGGGTATTCTCTGGGCCTTAGTGAGTTTTGAGAAGATTTGTAGCTCAGGTTAAGGTTTTGGATGTAGGTTTGCTCGCTGAGCTGGAAGGTTAATTTCCAGACGTTTCGTCACCATACTAGGTAACATCTTCAGTGAGCCTCAGGCGAAGCAATGCTGATAATTCCTGCTTTCTATTTATATGTTTGGGTTTCCTTGGGTTGGTGCTGTCATGTCCTGTGATGATGTCATGTCCTGTGATGATGTCACTTCCTGTTCTTTTTTGTCAGGGGGGTGGTAGATGAGGTCTAACTCGATGTGTTTGTTGATAGAGTTCTGGTTGGAACGCCAGGCTTCCAGGAATTCTCATGCGTGTCTTTGTTTGGCTTGTCCTAGGATGGATGTGTTGTCCCAGTCGAAGTGGTGTCCTTCCTCATCTGTATGTAAGGACACCAGTGAGAGAGGGTCATGTTGTTTTGTGGCTAGTTGGTGTTCATGTATCCTAGTGGCTAGTTTTCTGTCTGTTTGTCCAATGTAGTGTTTGTTACAGTCCTTGCACGGTACTTTGTAAATGACATTAGTTTTGCTTGTTGTCTGTACAGGGTCTTTCAAGTTCATCAGCTGCTGTTTTAGTGTGTTGGTGGGTTTGTGGGCTACCACGTTTCTCTGGGTGGTGAGTAGTTCTGGGAGCAGTGTGTGGTGAGATGGGGGGTGGAGTCAAACATGAGGGAAGCCATGGAGCGGGGTATATCATCAACGCGCAAACCTGATCAGAATCAGTGAGAATACTTGCTCAGCCGCACAGTGAGAATCCTTCCAAAGAGTCTTGACACAACTCCGATTGCAGCAGAATGATGTAGGATCCGGCCTCCACCGGCAGCAGCTCGATACCTTTCCTGCCATGTTAATCTGGACTGAATCTTACAGGTTTTTGACTCAGCCCGAGGTACGTCGCGATTTTATTGAAGAGTTCTCTCATGTGAAGCCATTTGTACTTTCTCACTGTATCTTCCCAAACTTCCCCATTCACCCTGTAACCCCGCCCCGTGACATCCCTCTCCATCCAGCTCCATCTTCCCCTCGTTCCTGGAACAATGATCCACACGTCCCGCTATCCTCGCCCCGCCACCTTGTAAAGAGCAGACAGGTACTGGCATTCCAACCCTGCCCTGCTCACCCACGGGTAGTCGGCCTGAAGCTGGCAGAGGAAGGGAAGGTGGTTCTGACTCTCCAACAGGGACCTGGGGTTGGTCCCATGGAGAGACATCCTCTTCCTGGAATACTGTGCGGAGGTCACCAGACATCGGTTCGATGCCTTGTCCGGGTCAGTACCGTCTCCGCATGAATGGTCAGCAGTGCCAAAAGAAAGTCAATGACCTTCTCCACTCTGCCAGGATAAAGGCCTCACCTCTTTTTCTGCTCCCCCCCCACTCTCACTCTTTGCCCGGTCGGTGGACCCTCGTGACCCAGATGTGGTGAGGGCCAGAGACGAGCGGACCCTCCTCAGCGTCAGACGGTAACGTGGAGGTGGAGGGCCTGGTCACCACGTTGAGCTGGGTCTTGCTGCAATTCTCCTGTGATTCTGCCACAGGTCTCACCTGAGCCCATGTCATTCAACCCTGAAGAGATTCCACCTTCTCACGGCTTTACAAAGCAAGCCCAAACAGCTCAGGACAGGGTTTCCACACAAGCCTGACTCCTCCCACCCCTCTCTTCAGCAGATTTACAGTTTTACAGCAGCTCACATTCCTTCACTCCCTCCATCCAACATTCGTTTCCCGAAAGTTTTCTAGTAACCATAGGCCGGTGAGTCTCACTTCTGTTGTGGGCAAAATCTTAGAGAGAATTGTAAGGGATAGGATTTATGAACATCTGGATAGCAATAATGTGATCAAGCATAGTCAGCATGGTTTTGTGAAGGGCAGGTCGTGCCTCACAAACCTTATTGAATTATTTGAGAAGGTGACTAAGGAGGTGGACGAGGGGAAAGCGGTAGATGTGGTGTATATGGATTTTAGTAAGGCGTTTGATAAGGTTCCCCATGGTAGGCTACTTCAAAAAATACGGAGGTATGACATTGAGGGTGAGTTGGAGGTTTGGATTAGGAATTGGCTGGCTGGAAGAAGACAGAGGGTAGTAGTTGATGGTAAAGGTTCATCTTGGAGTGCAGTTACTAGCGGTGTTCCGCAAGGATCTGTTTTGGGACCATTGCTGTTTGTCATTTTTAGAAATGACTTGGAGGAGGAGCTAAAAGGTTGGGTGAGCAAGTTTGCGGATGATACCAAAGTCGGTGGAGTTGTTGACAGTGAGGAAGGATGTGTCAGGTTACAGCGGGATATAGATAAGTTGCAGAGCTGGGCAGAAAGGTGGCAAATGGAGTTCAATGTAGCTAAGTGTGAGGTGATTCACTTTGGTAAGAGTAATAAAAAGATGGGGTACTGGGCTAACTTTTATTGGTAGAGGACTTGAGTTCCGGAGTCCTGAGGTCATGTTGCAGTTGTATAAGACTCTGGTGCGGCCGCATCTGGAGTATTGTGTGCAGTTTTGGTCGCCATACTATAGGAAGGATGTGGAGGCACTGGAACGGATGCAGAGGAGGTTTACCAGGACGTTGCCTGGTATGGTAGGAAGATCGTATGAGGAAAGGCTGAGGCACTTGGGGCTGTTTTCATTGGAGAAAAGAAGATTTAGGGGTGACTTGATAGAGGTGTACAAGATGATTAGGGGTTTACATAGGGTTGACCGTGAGAACGTTTTTCCACGTATGGAGTCAGCTATTACAAGGGGGCATAGCTTTAAATTAAGGGGGGGTAGGTATAGGACAGATGTTAGGGGTAGGTTCTTTACTCAGCGAGTCGTGAGTTCATGGAATGCCCTGCCAGTAGCAGTGGTGGACTCTCCCTCATTATGGGCATTTAAACGGGCATTGGATAGGCATATGGTGGATAGTGGGCTAGTGTAGGTTAGGAGGGCTTGGATCGGCGCAACATCGAGGGCCGAAGGGCCTGTACTGCGCTGTATTCTTCTATGTTCTATGTTCTAATCCGAAAGAATTAAGATGGAACCCTGTGGCACACCAATGAAAGTTCCATTGAATCTGACTCTGTTTCCTGTTAGGTGGACAATCCTCTCTCCCTACACTATAACCTTTTATCTTGCACGCTAACCTTTGACCTGCACGTTATCAAATACTTTCTGGAAATCTAAGTCCAACACATTCACTTTGTCCACAACACAGGTTCCTTTTTCAAAAATCTCTATACTATGATAAATCCATGTTGGTTTTGCCTGATTACCTTGAATTTATCTGTGTTCTGAGAAAAAAAAATCTTCAATTTTTTTTTCAATCCAATTGATTTGTGGCCGGCACGGTGGTTAGCACTGCTGCCTCACAGCGCCAGAGACCCGGGTTCAATTCCCGCCTCAGGCGACTGACTGTGTGGAGTTTGCACATTCTCCCCGTGTCTGCGTGGGTTTCCTCCAGGTGCTCCTGTTTCCTCCCACAGTCCAAAGATGTGCAGGTCAGGTGAATTGGCCATGTTAAATTGCCTGTAGTGTTAGGTAAAAGGGGTAAATGTAGGGCTATGGGTGGGTTGCGCTTCGGAGGGTGGGTGAGGACTTGTTGGGCTGAAGGGCCTGTTTCCACACTGTAAGTAATCTAATCTAATCTGATTGAGGTGGCAGGGTGGCTCAGTGGTTAGCACTGCTGCCTCACAGTGTCAGGGACCCAAGTTCGATTCCAGCCTCGGGCAACTGTCTGTGTGGAGTTTGCACATTCTCCCCGTATCTGCGTGGGTTTCCTCCGGGTGCTCCGGTTTCCTCCCACAATCCAAAAAATGTGCAGGTCAGGTGAATTGGCCATAGTGTTCAGGGATGTGTAGGTTAGGTGCATTAGTCAGGGGTAAATATAGGGTAGGGGAATGGCTCTGGGTGGGTTACTCTTTGGAGGGTCAGTGTGGACCTGTTGGGCTGAAGGGCCTGTTTCCACACTGCAGGGATCCTATGATTCTAAGTATCCCCGTCCTCAATGATGGAACAACCCAGTACACCAGGGCAAAAGATAAGGCTGAAATTTTCAAAGCAATCTTCAGTCAGAAGTGTCAAATGGATGATCCATCTCAGCCTCCTCCAGTGGTCCCCCAGCATCACAGGTACCAGTCTTCAATCCATTCCACGTGATATCAAGAAATGCATTGAAGCCCTGGATATTGTAAAGGCTGTGGGCCCTGAGAACATTCCAGCCATAGTACAGAAGGCCTGTGCTCCAGAACTCCCTGCTCCCCTAGCCAAGCTGTTCCAGTCCAGTTACAGCACTGGCATCTGCCCGACAATGTGGAAAACTGCCCAGGTACGTCCTGTACACAAAATGCAGGACAAATCCAACCCAGCCCATTCCCACCCCATCAGCCTACTCTCGATCCTCAGTAACGTGATGGAAGGGGTCAGTAACAGGGCTATCAAGCAGCACCTGCTCAGCAATAACCTGCTCAGTGACACCCAGTTTGGGTTCCCCCAGGGTCACTCAGCTCCTGACCTCATTACAGCCTTGGGTCAAACATGGACAAAAGAGCTGAATCCCAGAGGGGAGGGGAGAGGGACAGCCCTTGATATCAAGGCTGTATTCGACCGAGTGTGGCATCAAGGAGCCCTGGCAAAACAGGAATCAATGGGTATCAGAGGACCAACTCTCTGGTGGTTAGAGCCATCCCTGGCACAGAGGAAGATGGTTGGGGTTGTTGGAGGTCAGTCATGTCAGCTCCAGGACAGCTCTGCAGGAGTCCCTCAGGATAGTGTCCTCGACCCAACCATCTTCAGCTGCTTCATCAATGACCTTCCCTCCATCACAAGGTCAGAAGTGGGGGATGTTCCCTGATGATTGTACAGTGTTCAGCACCTTTCACAACTCCTCAGGTACTGAAGCAGTCCACGTTCAAATGGAACAAGATCTGGACAATATCCAGGCTTTGGCTGAAAAGTGGCAAGAAATGTTTATGCCATACAAATGATCACAAGACAGAATCAAAACATCATCTCTTGTTAGTCAGTGGTGTTACAGTCTCTGAATCCCCCACTGTCAACATCATTGGGGTTCCATTAACCACAAACTGGCCTCACCACATAAACACAGCGGCTTCAAGAACTGGTCAGAGACTGGGAATACTGCAGCAAGTAACTCCCCTCCTGACTCCCCAAAGCCTGTCCACCATCTACAAGGCACAAGTCAGGAGTGTGGTGCAATACTCCCCTCTTGCCCTGGATGGGGGCAACTCCAACAACACTCAAACTCAACACCATCCAGGACAAAGCAACCACTTGATTGGCACCACATCCACAAACATCCCCTCCCTCCCCCACCGACCCTCAGTAGCAGCAGTGTGTACTGTCTACAAGATGCGCTGCAGAAATTCACCAAAGATCCTCAGACAGCACCTTCCAAACCCACCACCACTTCCATCTAGAAGGACAAGGGCAGCAGGTACATGGGAACACCACCCCCTGCAAGTTCCCCTCCAAGCCCCTCACCATCCTGACTTGGAAATATATCACCGTTCCTTCAGTGTCCCGGGGTCAGAATCCTGGAATTCCCTCCCTCAGGGCATTGTGGGTCTAGTTATAGACAACAGAGCTTCAAAAAGACAGCTGCCCACCACCTTCTCTTGGGCAGTTAGCATTGGGCAATAAATGTTGGCCTGCCAGAAATACCCACATCCCATGAATGAAAGAAAATAAGACCACTTTCCTTTGGGGCAGCACGGTGGCTCAGTGGTTAGCACTGCTGTCTGGAGGACATGGATTTGATCCGAATCTCAGGTGACTGTGTGGAGTTTGCACGTTCTCCCTGTGTCTGCGTGGATTTCCTCTGGGTACTCCGGTTTCCTCCGACAGTCCAGAGGCCGTGGGGAATGCAGGGTGACAGGGATGGAGTGGGTCTGGGTGGGCTGCACTTTGCTGGGTCGATCTGAGTTGAATGGCCTGCTTCCACACTATAGGGATTCTCTCTTGTAGAAAGTAGTAACCGCAGTGTAACTTATAGGGAATAGCATCCCCTGCAGGTATTACGGAGAACTGCTGCTCCTGTATATATTGTCGAGATGATTTGGAGATGCCAGTGTTGGACTGGGGTGGACAAAGTTAAAAATCACACAACACCAGGTTATAGTCCAACAGGTTTAATCGGAAGCACGCTAGCTTTCGGAGCGATGCTCCTTCATCAGGTGGTAGTGGAGGGAGTAACCCTAACACACAGCATTTATAGCAAACATTTACAGTGTGGTGTAACTGAAATTATACATTGATTGTTAAATCTTTCACCTGTTTGAACTCCATAATAGTGTCAGCTCTTTCATGTGTATGTTGAAGGTGTTGGCCCCCTGTGTGCTCTGTCTGTGCCATGATGTTTAGTTGATTCTAATCGAAAAAGTGAGAAAACACTCTCCCCACTCCCACTCAGCTCCTCACTCTCCCAGCTCCTGACTCTCCCCGCTCCCACTCAGCTCCTCGCTCTCCCCGCTCCCACTCAGCTCCTCACCCTCCCCTCTCCCACTCAGCTCCTCACTCTCCTCTCTCCCACTCAGCTCCTCACTCTCCCAGCTCCTGACTCTCCCCGCTCCCACTCAGCTCCTCATTCTCCCCACTCCCACTCAGCTCCTCACTCTCCCAGCTCCTGACTCTCCCCGCTCCCACTCAGCTCCTCATTCTCCCCACTCCCACTCAGCTCCTCACTCTCCCAGCTCCTGACTCTCCCCGCTCCCACTCAGCTCCTCATTCTCCCCACTCCCACTCAGCTCCTCACTCTCCCAGCTCCTGACTCTCCCCGCTCCCACTCAGCTCCTCATTCTCCCCACTCCCACTCAGCTCCTCACTCTCCCTGCTCTCACTCAACCCTCACTCTCCCCGCTCCCACTCAGCTCCACACTCTCCCCTCTCCCACTCCTCTCCTCACTCTCC
>NC_057711.1:1564710-1572052 GCF_004010195.1 Chiloscyllium plagiosum | reverse complement strand
CCTCGATCCCACTCAGCTCCTCGCTCTCCCCGCTCCCACTCAGCTTCTCACTCTCCCCGTTCCCACTCAGCTCCTCACTCCCTCGATCCCACTCAGCTCCTCGCTCTCCCCGCTCCCACTCAGCTCCTCACTCACCCCTCTCCCACTCATCTCCTCTCTCTCCCACTCAGTTCCTCACTCTCCCTGCTCCCACTCAGTTCCTCACTCACCCCTCACTCACTCATCTCCTCTCTCTCCAACTCAGCTCCTCACTCTCCCCACTCCCTCTCACTGCCCTTGTTGCTCATAGAAGTGGAGACCACTGACGTTCGAGGTGAGTTGTTTTCAGAGGGAAAACCTACCTTCCCAGCGGCACTCTGGTCCTCTGTCTGTCTCTCTCTCTCTCTCTCTCTCTCTCGCTTCTCCCGAAACTGCAGACATCTTTCCTCCTCCACGTCCCCCTGTGTCTCGGCTCCCCCGTTACCAGGGGTACCATCCTGCCTCCCCCTGGTCTGTGTCACCCTGATAGGCTGTGATTCCTCTCTTCCCCTTGTGATGTTTACTGATCACACGCCTATGGATGATGACTGGACTCTTCCTCTGGATCTCCTGAGGAGATGACTTTAATTCTGGCCATGGACAGGCGTAACCCCCTGGGCACCCACTGACAGCTGTTGATAACATCTACTGTCCCTTTCGAACACTACTTTCCAACTTCCTCCCTCCCCTTCTCACTGGCTCCCTATGCCATGGTCAGTCTGTTCAGTGCCCACTCTCACCCACACCACTTGCTAGATTTCTGTTGGATAATTGCAGGGATCAAAGCTCCTCAGTTGTAACCCCCGGCTCCCCATTCCTCCTTCACCCACAGTCTCACCGCCCTGCCCCGATCACAAATTCAATCTGAATGACCTCGTCTGAGGGGTCCCAGTAACTTGCCCCCTCACTAACGTGGGCTTCAGACTGCAGCTCCTTCAGCTGCCAACACCTCAGCCTCTGTATTATTCCAGTGATGGAGGCCGGGCCCAGTCCGAAACCTCAAACAAGTGAGAAAGATCAGGTTCACAGTCCAGACTAATCTAGCTCTCTCCCTCTCTCTTTCTCTCTCTTTCTCTGCCTTTGTCTCTGCAACTCACCCCACCCATCTTTCTCTGTATCTTTCTGTCTTTCCCCCTCTATCTCTCTGTAAATCTCTCTCTGTTTGTCTGTCTGGCTCTCTCCCTCCTTCTCTCTCTCTCTCTCTCTCTCTGTCTCTAATTCACTCTATGATCACGTGCAGCAAGATTTACTTGTACAGAATTCTGACAAGAACAACTCGAGCTGACTTCAAATCACTCAGGGTAGCACAGTGGCTCAGTGGTTCACACTGCTACCTCACAGCACCAGGGATTTGTGTTCGATTCCTGCCTCGGGCGACTGACTGTGTGGAGTTTGCACATTCTCCCCGTGTCTGCGTGGGTTTCCTCCGGGTGATCACGTTTCCTCCCACAGTCCAAAGATGTGCAGATGAGGTGAATTGGCCATGTTAAATTGCCCGTAGTATTCAGGCTGTGTAGGTTAGGTGCATTAGTCAGGGGTAAATATAGGGTAGGGGAATGTGTGCAGGATGGGTGTGCAGCTGCAGCTCTTGTTTGACCACATGACAGCTCTGGAGCTGCGGATGGACTCACTGTGGAGCATCCACGATACTGAGGGGATTGTGGACAGCGTGCTCAGTGAATTGCTCACACCACACATTAGGATTGCTGAGGGAGAAAGGGTGACCAAAGGGCAGAGAATGAGAGCAGGAAGGCAGGGCAGGTGTCCCCTGCGGTCATCTCCCTCCCAAACCGTTTTGGATAATGTTGGGGGAGATGGCTCACCAGGGGAAGGCATTAGAAGCCAGGTTCATGGTACCATGGCTGGCTCTGCTGTACAGAAGGGCAGGAAGGGCTATAATCATAGGGGATTCTATTGTAAGGGGAGTAAAGGGTGGCACAGTGGTTAGCACTGCTGCCGCACAGCACCAGAGACCTGGGTTCAATTCCCGCCTCAGGCGATTCTCTGTGTGGAGTTTGCACGTTCTCCCCCTGTCTGCGTGGGTTTCCTCCGGGTGCTCCGGTTTCCTCCCACAGTCCAAAGGTGTGCAGGGTCAGGTGAATTGGCCATGGGGAACTGCCCATAGTGTTAGGTGCATTAGTCAGGGGTAAATGTAGGGGAATGGATCTGGACCCTTCAGAGGGTCAGTGTGGACTTGTTGGGCCGAAGGGCCTGTTTCCACACTGTATGTAATCTAATCTAATCTAATCTAATCTAAATTGGCAGTTCTGTGGTCAAAACCGAGACTCCTGGATGGTATGTTGCCTCCCAGGTTTATGGGTCAGGGATGTCTCAGCTCGGCTGCAGAATGTTCTGAAGGGGTTGGGTGAACAGCCAGCTGTTGTGGTGCATGTAGGCACCAATGATAAGGAAATAAACAGGATGAGGTTCCTTATGCAGAATTTAGGGAGCTAGGAGCCAAGTTAAAAAGTAGGACCTCAGAGGTAATAATCTCAGGATTGCTACCAGTGTGAATAGCAGAAAGTGAGGACTGCAGATGCTGGAGTGCCAGAGTTGTAAAATGTGGTGCTGGAAAAACAGGAAGAAGGGCTTATGCCCGAAACGTCGATTCTCCTGCTCCTCGGATGCTGCCTGGCCTGCTGTGTTTTTTCAGCACCACATTTTTCAACATTGCTACCAGTTGTTGTGGTTCTGTTCGCTGAGCTGGGAGTTTTTGTTGCAAACGTTTCGTCCCCTGTCTAGGTGACATCCTCAGTGCTTGGGAGCCTCCCGTGAAGCGCTTCTGTGATGTTTCCTCCGGCATTTATAGTGGTTTGAATCTGCCGCTTCCGTTTGTCAGTTCCAGCTGTCCGCTGCAGTGGTCGGTATATTGGGTCCAGATCGATGTGTTTGTTGATGGAGTTTGTGGATGAGTGCCATGCTTCTAGGAATTCCCTGGCTGTTCTTTGTTTGGCTTGCCCTATAATGGTAGTGTTGTCCCAGTCAAATATCAACTAGCCACGAAACGCCACGACCAGTTATCCTTAGTAGCCACACACGTAGACGACAAGCAACATGAATTTGACTGGGACAACACTACTATTATAGGGCAAGCCAAACAAAGAACAGCCAGGGAATTCCTAGAAGCATGGCACTCATCCACAAACTCCATCAACAAACACATCGACCTGGACCCAATATACCAACCACTACAGCGGACAGCTGAAACTGACAACCGGAAGCGGCAGGGACAGACCACTATAAACACCGGAGGAAACATCAAAGAAGCGCTTCACAGGAGGCTCCCAAGCACTGAGGATGTCACCTAGACAGGGGACAAAACGTCTGCAACACAAATTCCCAGCTCGGCGAATAGAACCACAACAACGAGCACCCGAGCTACAAATCTTCACCCAAACTTTGAATTGCTACCAGTGCCACATGCTAGTCAGAGTAGATATGATAGAATAATCAAGATGAATGTGTGGCTTGAGAGATGGTGCAGGAGGGAGGGGTTCAGATTTTTTTGGACATTGGGACCTGTTCTGGAGGTGGGATTATTACAAACTGGATGGTCCACATTTGAGCCGGACTGGAACCAGTGTCCGGGGGGGGGGGGGGGGGGGCTTCTGCTAACGCTGTTGGGGAGGGTTTACATTCATGTGGCAGGGGATGGGAACCAAATGGGGAGATTAGTGGACAGGAAGGAGGGAGTAACTAAAGCCTGTCAGGAACTAGATAATGAAGTCAGCGTGACTAAGGGGTAGAGTAGGCAGGGAGCAGATGATGAACACAGAGGGACTGGTGGTCTGAGGTGCATTTGTTTTAATGCGAGAAGTGTAGTTGGAAAGGCAGATGAATTTAGGGCTTGCATTAGTACCTGGGAGTATGATGTTATTGCTATTGCTGAACCTTGGTTGAGGGAAGGCATGATTGGCAACTAAATATCCCAGGGATGTAAATGCTTTTGGTGAGATAGAGAGGGTGGTAAAAGGGAGGGAGGAGTTGCATTACTGGTCAGAGAGGATATCACAGCTGTGCTGAAGGTGGGCACTATGGAGGACTTGAGCAGTGAGGCAGTATAGGCAGAACAACATAACCTCCCTGCTTTTAAACCTTTAGCAATGAAGGACAAAATCCCATTTGCCTTCCTAATGACCTGTTGTACCTGCTGACCAACCTTCTGTGATTCATACACAAGGACACCCAGGTCCCTCTGCACAGCAGCATGCTGCAACTTTTTACCGTTCAAGTAATAGTCCTTTTTACTGTTACTCCTATCGAAATGGATGACTTCACATTTATTAACATTGCGCTCCATCTGCCAGACCTTTGCCCACTCACTTGAACTATCTATGTCCCTCTGCAAAGTTTCACAGTCCTCTGCACACTTTGCTCTCCCACTCATCTCAGTGTCGTCTGCAAACGTTGACAAACTACACATGGTCCCCAGCACCAAACCATCTAAGGAAATTGGGAGTAATTGCAATCCCAACACTGATCCCTGAGGCACACTGCTAGTCACTGATTACCAACTGGAAAAACATTCATTTATCCCCACTCTTTGCTTCCTGTTAGCTAACCAATCCTCTATCCATACTAATACTCTACCCCTAATGCCATCCTTATCTTATGCAGCAGTCTCTTGTGTGGCACCTTGCCGAAGGCGTTTTGGAAATCTAGGTACGCCACATCTACTGGGTCCCCGTTGTCCACCTTGCTTGCTCATAGAATTCCAAAAGATTAGTTAAGCATGACCTGCCCTTCATGAACCCATGCTGCATCTGCTCAAAGGAACAATTTCTATCCAGATGCCTTGCTATTTCTTTCTTGATAATAGACTCCAGCATCTTCCCCACTACAGACGTTTAGCTAACTGGTCTATAATACCCCATCTTCTGTCTACCCCCCTGTTTAAACAGTGGGGTCAGATTTGCTGTTTTCCAGTCTGCTGGGACTGCCCCAGTGTCCAGCGAAGTTTGGAAAGTTACCACCAGTGCACTTGCACGGGTTCACAAAGGGGAAATCACACCTGACAGATTTACTAGAATTCTTTGAGAAGGTAACAAGCCGGGTAGATGAAGGGGGAGCAGTGGGTGTAGTAGATTTGGATTCTCAGAAGGTTTATAAATATTTAGAAGGTCACCCCTCAGACTCTGACAATCCGGGAAAAATAGCCCCAGCCTATTCAGCCAAGCCCATTGACTCAAACCTTCCAACATCCCTGTAAATCTTTCCTGAACCCTCTCAAGTTTAACATCTTTCCGATCGGAGGAAGACCAGGATTGCACACAATATTCCAAAAGAGGCCTCACTAATGCCCCTGTATAGCTGCAACATGACCTCCCAACTCTTCTACTCAGTGCACAGACTAATGAAGGCAAGCATACCAAATGTTTTCTTCACTACCCTGTCTACCCATGACCCCACCTTCAAGAAACTATTCTGAATGGTTTTGGGTCCCCTTATCTAAGGAAAAACGTGCTGGCATTGGAAGCAGTCCAGAGAAGGGTTACTCAGGCTAGTCCCAGGTAAAATGGGAGCAGAAGAAGTAAATGACCAAGCCATAACGCTATCAGGCTTTGAGTTTTGGCAAAAGAACTTTCCTTTAATTCAGCGCCATTGGCCAGCTAAAAGAGAGGATCTTCTTCCTGTTACAATGTCTACCCATTGCTGGAACTTTGTTTGAAATATGTCTGATGATAATTGTTCAGTATTCTGTGTCTCTGCTGGTCCCAGAGGAACCAGCCGCAGGAGCTGAGCTCTCAGTGGGGCAGCGAGAACAGAAACAACATCCATCGTTTCGGCAGAGTCGGGATGGAAATTTTCCACAGGCTGGAAAGGATGAAAGGAATACATTTGTATGTTTTTCCAAAACATTAAATCATGCAGGGGATTATATCTGAGAGTCATTAAACATGATTAAGTTGGAACCACGGGGGGAATATGAGAACTAAAATAAAACAAACAAAGTGGTTGTGGGGGTTTGCTGGGAAGTGCTGTTGGATGACTGAGGATGTGGAAGATGCTATATAAATGCACAGTACTTCTTGTTGGTGAAATAAACCTTAAGGCATTCTACAGAGTTTCTGACCAATTTGGACTCAAAACTGAGAGAGTACCTGAGTGGATGCACATACACAGCACTGTGAATTATTATAGCAGCTAAAACATCCCGGGGACCGCTCTGAACCCAAAATGATGCTGAGACACGTGGAAGCAACAAATGCTTGAGATCACAGTTGTCCACAGTACAGATCCCAGCTTCTGCAGTAGTTTACTCTTCAACAGAGTCACGTGGAGATATTCGGACAGGTGACTGACAGTGTCAGTAAAGGGTTAGGTTTGAAAGAGTGTCTTAAAGAAGGAGGAAGCTGCACTAAGGATGAGAGGTTGGTGAGGGGAATCTTCCAGCACTAATACCCACGTAACTGAAGTCACAGCACGAAGCAAAGTGCTTCATTGTCAATAAGGAACAGGAGTAAGCCATTCGGCCCCTCAAGCCTGCTCCACCATTCAATAGGGTCATGGCTGATCTGACACTTTTATTCACTGGTGGGACATGGGTGTCACTGGCTGGGCCTAGCATTTACTGTCTGTCCCTAGTTGCCCCCCTTGAGAAGGTGGGGGTGAGCTGCCTTCCTGACCCGCTGCAGTCCATGTGCTGTAGGGTGACCCACAATGCCCTAAGGGAGGGAATTCCAGGATTCTGACCCAGTGACACTGGAGGAACGGTGATATATTTCCAAGTCAGGATGGGGAGGGGCTTGGAGGGGAACTTGCAGGGGGTGGTGTTCCCATGTACCTGCTGCCCTTGTCCTTCTAGATGGAAGTGGTGGTGGGTTTGGAAGGTGCTGTCTGAGGATCTTTGGTGAATTTCTGCATGTCCACCTTCCTGCCTTTTTCCTGTAGCCCGAGATTCCTTACGCCTCAGCCTTAAATATGCACAAGGATTCTGCCCCCACAGCTCTCTGTGGTAACCAGTTGCATGAAAGGTGCTATGCTAATGCAGTATATTCTTGGTTTGATGAATGTTTCTTGCTGTTAGGGGAGTGCAGTGGAGTAGCAGAGTTTGGGCGACTGAGCCTGAAGCCCGTCCACTTCCACCTGCTTTTCTATTCCTTTTTCAATCTTTGTTTTCCTTTTAACTTCTGCTTTATATTTTGTTTCTTTCTTTGAAGTCTTTTCTCCTGATCTTTTGGTTTCGGTTGCAGCGTTATTGGATAGAGGGGGCCCTGCATAGCATAGAGAACAAACATGGCGGCACAGGCCTGGGGATGGGGGAGAGACACCGGCCTGGGGGATGGGGGAGAGACACCGGCCTGGGGGACAGGGAGAGACACCG
>NC_057711.1:1556203-1564210 GCF_004010195.1 Chiloscyllium plagiosum | reverse complement strand
CACTCACCACTGACTTCCAGGCAGAATATTTTCTTTCTACTACCACTGGCTGTCTTCTATTGGCCAGCCAATTCTGTATCCAAACAGCTAAGTTCCCCCATACCTTCTGAATGAGCCTACCACGGGGAACCTTATCAAAGTCTTATGTAAAGTCATAATCATCCTGAGGGCCATATGACTACACTCTTATTACAGAGAGAGGTGAGGAGAGAGAGAGAGAGAGTGTGTGGGAGAGAGGACTGGCGGTGGTTTAACCTCCCACCTCAGGTCAGAGGAGAGGTTGAGAAAGTTGGATCTTCATGTTAACTTCAGCCAGTGCCGGGTTCATATTTGGAATGATATAATATTTATGCAAATGACATTGTTCAAATTAACAATTGGAATTATGGTGTAATAATTATACAAGTAATTGAGTAAAAGATATGGAAGGATTCAATCATCCTTTCACATATTGAATGACGGGGCAGACTCTAGGACTGAGTGGCTTATTTCTGTTGCTAATTCACAAACTCATACATGGAAATCATTCTCAATAGGCATTAGAAGTAATAAATTCCAATATTAATTATCTATATTCTGGATCAGTTGGGGAACCGGGGATTACAGGACAGGGTAGGGAAGTGGTTATGAGGAATGCTGAATCAGCCACGTTCCTATTGAATGTTGGAACTGGCTCAAGGGGCTGAATGGCCTCCTCCCGTTCTGTTTCTTCTGGTTTGTATATAAATCATTCTCAATAACACTCAATGACAGTTATTAGCGATAACAACTATATAATAATTCATGACAATAATTTACAATATTAATTTAAATGGGATGAGATTGATTTAGACTATTTGGTTTGCATGGACGAGTTGGACCGAAGTGTCTGTTTCCATGCTGTCCAGTTCTATGTCTCTATAATTAATTTAATGATTATGTCTCATAATAATTCACAACAACTCTCTAACATCATGGACATTATAAATAAATAATATGCATCTGTCACATGAGATTAAGGGAAGTTTTACAATCTGGCACTGGGTCTAACATTTTAATTTGTACTTTATGTTATAGTTCATGTGTAACATGTTATAGCATTTAACCTGTTTTTAAATGCATACCTTCTAGCATTAGTTGTGATTTATGTTATTAATTTTCTCAGTGATGTTTAGTGAGAGATTGGCATTAGTTCTATGCAGAGAGCTGCAGGAATGGCTTCTGATAGGATGCTGAGCTTGAGTGGAAGCTTAATGGTGGTTCCCTTGCTCTCTGCACCAGTCTGCTTGTTCACTCCAAAAACAGTGCCCATTGTGGCAGCTCAGTGAGGACAGCTGAATGATCTTGTTTGTTGTGATCCCAGAGCAATACATGCTGCTTGAGGGACCCAGTTGTGTCTGGATAACATCCTTTCATGCACTTGTTATATCCAGACTTGACGATTCGAAAGCTCTGTGGCTGCTCTCCAACACCTGCTACCTTATGTAAACTTGAGCCCATTGAAAACTCTTCTGCTCTGACTATGTTTCCACTGAACCACTCTGTCTCTTGGAAAGCAGTTTGGTATTAAAATACTCACCCTTGTTTTCAGATTCTTCCATGACGTCTGTGTAATCTCTTCTGGCTCTACAATCCTCTGAGATGGGAAAAGAAAGTTTCCACAAGAAAAAAATAATTGTCCATGGCTATCTAAGGGGGTTAGCGATGGTATTGAATTGATGTAGAGACTGTGACAACACAACAGAAAATTTTAGAAAACAAATAAAGGGTAACTTAAAGTGGGAGAAGTTGCTAACAAGAAATATATAATTCAGGCAGTAAAAGTAATCAATGACAGAAGTGTTCTTGTGCAGAAGAACGTCTTTCATTATGTTTATACCAGCTCTTCAAATGAAACCTCTGGCCAATTTTCTTCATCTCCCAAGTAGCCTTATACATTTTTTCTATCCAAATGTACAATGCCCTCAATTGAACCTGCCTCCACCATATTTCTAGGCAGTGCAAGCCAGACCCTAACTCCGCTCTGTGAAAAATATTTTTTCTCACATTCCCCCTTGCTTCTTTTACAAAACACTTTAAGTTTATGTCCTTTTGTTGTTTCTTTCACAAGTGGGGACAGTTCCCATTCTGCTCAATTCAGCCCCTTCATGATTTCGTAAACTTCTGTCAAATCTTCTCTCAGACTGAAAGAGAACAAAGAACAATACAGCACAGGAATAGGCCCTTCAGCCCACTAAGCCTGCGCCAATTTCCTCTCCTTATTTAGACCCAATACCTAATGCTGGGACACAGCTTCTATCATTCTGATTGCCTTAAACGTTGCAAACTGCTTGTGTCCACCATCTGCACTGGCAGTGCATTCCAGACACCCCATCCTCGCCCCGCACTTCTTTAAACTTTCCCCCTCTCACCTTGAATCTGTGTTCTCTTGTAGTTGACCTTTCCACCCTGGGAAAAAGCCTCTGACTATTCACCCTGTCTATGCCACTCTTAATTTTGTAGACCTCTGTCAGGTCATCTCTCTGTCTCTGTCTTGCTGGTGAAAACAATCTGAGTTTATCCAACTCCTCCTCATCCCTAAAACCTTTTAGATCAGGTGACATCCTGGTAAACCTTCTCTGTGCCCTCTTGAAAACACCCACAACCCATCTGGTAGTGTGGAGACCAGAACTGCATGCTGTATTCCAAATATGACCTAACTGAAGTTTTATACAGCTGTAATATAACTTGCCAACTTTTATATTTGATGCCCTGGCCGATGTGAATAAATTCTGTTTCACAGTATCTTCTCGAACAGCCTCCCCACCACTGACATCAGGCTCACTTGCCAGTAAATGTGTGGATTATCTCTATTTCTCTTCTTAAACCAAGGAACAACATTGGCCACTCTGCAGTCTTCTGGAACCTCGCCTGAGGCCAAAGAGCATGCAGAGCTATCTGTTAAGGCCTCATTTGCCTCATTTGCCTTGGGATAGATTCCATCTGGCCCTGGGTACCTGTCTGCTTTAATGCATTTCAAGACACCAAATGCTTCCTCCTTCATTGCGTTGACCTTGCCCGAGAGTATTTGCACACCTTTCCCTAACCTCAGCATCGCTCATGTCCCTCTCTTTGGTGAGTACCAAAGGAAAGTAAGTACTCATTAAGGATCTCACTCATTTCCTCTGGCTCCCCACATAACCTCCCTCCTTTATCCTTGAGTGGGTCTAATCTTTCCCTAGCTTCCCTCTTACTCCTAATATATGTAGAAAATGCCTTGGGATTCTACTTAACCCTGCTCCTTCATACTTTCTCTATTTCTTCACTCCCAAGAGAACGCTCCCAATTTTTTTCAATCTGCTCTTGTACTTGAAGTTTCATATCTCTGGCATCTGTACTCTCACCAATCCATTGATATTGTCCTATGATGTGGCATCCACAATTGTACACAGTGTGCCAGCTGAGGTTTCATAAGCGTCTTCTTCAAGCTCAACATCATCCCATTGCTCTTGCAATCTGTAATGATATCTGAATAAAGCTGAGGACACTGTACTTTATTAACTGCTCCCTTCATCTGTCCTGCTACCTTCAATAATCTGTGCACATGTACATCCAGCTCCCTTGGCTCCTGCTTCCCCTTTAGAATCATACTCACTGTTTAATAGTCTCTTTGAGTATTCTTCCTACAAAACCTCACATTTGCCTGCATTGAGCCTCAGCTGCCACCTCTCTAACCCATTCCGCTAACGTGTCAATGTCTTTTTGGAGTACTACACTGTTCTCCTCACAGTTTACAATCCTTCCATGTTTGGTGTCAGCTGCAAATTTGGAAATTTTCTACTGCACACCAAGATTCAGATCTTCAGTAGCGTAGGGAAAGCATAAGTCCCAATACTGACCCCTGGGGAACTCCATTACCAATCCTTCATCAGCCCAAAGAATACCTATTGATCATTACTGTGTTACCTAACACTCAAACATTTCTATATCCACTTTGCTGCCATCCCTTTCATACCATGACCTATAAAGTTCCTCACAAATTTGATGAAAGGCCACTGTAAGCAGAAGCAGTAGGAGGCAATGCTGGCCCACAACCCAGCGCTGTCACTTAATACAATCGTGGCTGATCTCATTTCAGCCTCACCTCCACTTTCTGCCTGCTCTCCATCACCCTTCAACCCATTACTAATGAAAATTGATCTCCTCCTCAAATTAATTCAGTGTCCACTGCACTCAGAGCAAGTGAAATCTGCAGATTGCTGACCCTTGAGAAAAGTAATTTCTCTCAAGCACCTTGGAATGCTTTATTAGGTTAAAAGTGCAATATATTTATAAGTTATTGTTAGGTGCTAGGCCCTTTTACAAAAAGCACAATTGTGTATTGGGCACAGTCGGTACTGTTGCTGATGGAATCCGTCTGGGTTAGATACTTTACAGAAGACTGGCCATTGAGCAAGAACAGTTTTGTTTGTTCCTGGTTTGGGTGCCCCAGTATGGATCTTCACTTTCCACCAGTGGCTGTTAACTACCCCTTAAACCAGACAAAGCAGGATTGGGAGAAATTTTAAGAGAAATGCCATTTCATCACCCTGGTCATGGAACTATAGGAGTTCTGACTAACATCACTCATTGTTACTGTTATAAAACATGAAGTCACACAGTATCGGGGTGAGCTGACAAGATGGATACAGAATTGGCTGGGTGGCATGGTGGCATTGTGGTTAGCACTGCTACCTCACAGTGCCAGAGACCCGGGTTCAATTCCTGCCTTGGGTGACTGTCTGTGTGGAGTTTGCATATTCTCCCTGTGTCTGCGTGGGTTTGCTCCGGGTGCTCCGGTTTCCTCCCACAGTCCAAAGATGTGCAGGTCAGGTGAATTGGCCGAACACCCAACAATCTAATCTAATCTAATCTAATCATAGGAGACAGAAGAAAGCGGTGGGAGGATGCTTTTTAGAATGGAGGGTTGTGACTTGTGATTCGTACTGGGACCTCTGTTGTTCATGCTTTACATAAATGACTTGGAGGAAAACGTGTCTGGTCTAATTATTACCTTTGTGGACGATACAAAGATCGGTGGAGTTGTGGATAGTGAGGAGGATTGTCAGAAGGTACAGCAGCATATGATCACTTGGAGGCATGGGCAGTATCATGGCAAATGGTGTTTCACCTGGACAAATGTGAGGTGATGCATTTTGAAAGGTCAAGTACAGGTGGAAATTATACAGTGAATGGCAGAACCCTTAGGAGGATTGATATGCAGAGGGATCTGGGTGTGCAGGGCCATAGATCACTGACAGTGGCAGTGCAGGTAGATAAGGTACAGGTAGGCCTTCTGTAATGTAATGGTTGCATTATTGTGCAACCCCTTCATTATAGAAAAATTGTGTTTTAAAAACAGTGCTTAAAATTTCATTACAGCCAACACATGCTTTAAAAGTTTTAAAAGACACTTTAGAAACAGTGTCCCCAATTTGTCAATCATGTTACAATGAATTTATGTTAACGAAATGCATGTTATAGCAGAACGACCTATAGCAAAAAAGGCCTATGGCATGTTTGTGTTCATTGGAGTGGGCATTAAGGATAGATGAGTTGTGCTGCAGCTTTACAGAACCTTAGTTAGGCCAAATGTGGAATATTGTGTACAGTTCTGGTCACCACACTACCAGACGGATGTAAATGCTTTGGAGAGGGTACAGAAAAGGTTTACCAGGATGTTGCCTTGTATTGGGGATTTTAGCGACAAAGGAAGGTTGGAAAGACTGGGATTGTTTTCACTGGAACGCAGGAGGTCACAGGGTGACCTGACGGAAGTTAATAAGATTGTGAATGGCATGGATAGGGTGGAACGTATGAGGCTTTTTCCCAGGGTGAGGGGTAAATTACTAGGGAACACAGGTTCAAGGTGTAGGGGGTAATGTTTGAAAGAGATATGGTGAGTGCCTGGAACTGCCAGAGGAGGTGGTGGAAGCAGACACAATGGCAGCATTCAAGAAATACCTGGACAAACATGAATAGAAAGGGAATACAGGGATATCGATCCTGTACGTGAAGGCAGATTTACAATGGAAGGGCAAAATGTTGATGCAGGCTTGAAGGGCCGGACAGAGTTGAGAGAGCCTTAATTTTAGTTTAAAAGAGTAGAGGAAGCTTTACTTTGCATCTAATCCCATGCTGTCTCTGTCTTTGAAGTGTTTCGTAGCAACCTAACAATGTGGAAGCAGGCCATTCAGCCCATTGAGTCCACACCTACTCTCCAAAGAGTATCCCACCCAGATCCACGTCCTCTACCCTATCCCTGTAATCCTGCATTTCCCAAGACTAATTCATCTAGCGTGCACATCCCTGGACACTATGGGCAATTTCCCATGGCCAGTCCACCCTAACCCGCACATCTTTGGACTGTAGGAGGAAACCGGAGCACCCGGAGGAAACCCACGCAGACACGGGGAGAATGTGCAAACTCCACACAGTCAGTTGGCCGAGGCTGGAATCAAACCCTCTGAGCCACTGTGCTGCCCCACGGTTTGTGTGTTTGAGTGTTTGATAGGGATGGTGTCAAGGGGTCTCTACGTTCTGTTTAATTTTAGTTTAAAACATGTAGGGGAGGCTTTACTTTCAAATTAAAATAGCAGAGGGAATTTACTTCCTGTTTACTTCTAGTGTAAAAGAGTAGAGGAAGCTTTACTCTGCCTCAAACCCAGTGCTGTAATTAATTTATGAGGTATTGGTGCCACTGACTTCCTAATTGACCGTGTGAAGGTGATGTTGAACTGCCTTTTTGAACTGCTGCAGTCCTTGGTGTTTACAAAAGGCTGCACTGGATAATTATCCTGTGATTAGATGTTAAATAGTTGTAGCATTTTCTGATGGTATTGGCAAGTCCTGGTGAAACACCATTGACCTGAAACAGGAAACGTGTTTCCTTCTCCATCAGTGCTGCCAGATCTGCTGAGCATTCCACTGTTTACTCCATTGTCTTGTATTCTGTCAAGTCTGAAATCCTGAGAAATGTTCAGTGACAGGGCAATCTGCTGCAGTTATTCCTACTTTGCCCCCGTTCCATTTCTCCAGGCTGAAGTTGAGAATATGCAGTTTTGACAAGGACATGCATAGGTCTGAGAGAATGGTGTTTGTAACTATACAAACTTTGGTGCGGCCACACTAGGAATATTGTGTACAGTTCTGGTCCCCATATTTCGGGAAGGATGTGGAAGCATTGGAAAAGGTGCAGAGGAGATTTATCAGTTTGTTGCCTGGTCTGGAGGGAAGGCTGAGAGACTTGGGTCTGTTCTTATTGGCAAGAAGAAGGCTAAGAGGGAATTTGATAGAGTCATACAAGATGATCAGATGATTAGATAGGGTAGACAGTGAAAGTCTTTTTCCTAGGACGATGACATCAGCTTGTACGAGGGGGCATAGCTACAAATTGAGGGGTGATAGATTTAAGACAGATGTCAGAGGCAGTTTCTTTACGCAGAGAGTAATAAGGGTGTGAAATGCCCTGCCTGCCAGTATAGTTAACTCAGCCACATTAGGGAGATTTAAACAATCCTTAGATAAGCACATGGACGATTTTGTGATAGTGTAGGGGGACAAGTTGAGAATAGTTCACAGGTTGGCGCAACATCGAGGGCCGAAGGGCCTGTTCTGCGCTGTATTGTTCTATGTTCTCTTCCGCAATAATTGAGATACCCATGCTGTCTGATTATTTCCCACTCTCCCTCCTGTCTCTCTCTCTCTCTGTCTCTCTGTAAATGTTGACGTGCTGTTTCATCGCTTTGTCTGGAACTGTTGCTTTCGCTGTCTCCTTCTTCTACTTCTCCTTTGCTGTACCTTCATTGCCTCTGTATCTTGACCTCCTCTTTTTTCACTTGGTGTCTTTATGGCTCTCCCTTCCTCTCCCATCTCCTCACTGAAAGCTGCTCTTTTCCTTCTTTGCCTGTCTCCTTGGTTGCACTTCCTTATCATTCTCCCTCTGTCTCTGATTCTCTGTCTCTGTCTCTCTCTCTCTCTCTCTCTCTCTCTCTCTGTCTCTCTCTCTCT
>NC_057711.1:1549010-1556193 GCF_004010195.1 Chiloscyllium plagiosum | reverse complement strand
CTCTCTCTCTCTCACCCCCTGTCTCTGCCCGTGTATCTCTATCTGTATGAGACCTGTCTCCATTGCCTTGTGTGTTTCTTTCTTGTGCTGTCTGTTTCTCTTTCTGTGTAACACTCTGTGTCTATCTGTTTCCCTCCTTCTGTTTGCCTGTCTCTCTGACTGTCTCCATCCGTCTGTCTTTCTCTCTCTCCCTCCTACACTGTCTCTCACATGCTGTCTCTCTCACTGTGTCTCTTCTCTCTCTCTCACACACACACACATGTGCTTATCACACACACACAATGTGTTTCTGTCATGTCTCACTCACTCTGTGTATCTCTCTCTCACTCTTTCTCCCAGCCTCTCTCTCTCTCTCTCTCACTGTCTGTCTCTTAATCTCTCTCACACAATCTTCTCTCTCTCACTGTCTGTCTCTTAATCTCTCTCACACAATCTGTGTTTCTGTCACTGTCTCACTCACTCTGTGTATCTCTCTCTCACTCTTTCTCACAGTCTCTCTCTCTCTCTCTCTCACTGTCTGTCTCTTAATCTCTCTCACACAATCTGTGTTTCTGTCACTGTCTCACTTGCTCTGTGTATATCTCTCTTACTCTGTCTCTCTTTATGTCTTCTGCTCCATGCATTAAATTCTCACTCTCTACATCCCACTGTCTCACTTGCTGTATCCCACGCTCCCTCGCTGTGTCTCTCACTCCCTGTGCCCTGTTGTTCCCTTTCTGAATCCCTCTCCCTGTCACACACTCTTGTACTGTCTGTCTTGTTCTCCCCTTGCTCTCTCACACGCACTAACTCCTGCTTGCTTTTACTCGCTTGCTTGCTCCTGCTCTTGCGTTTGCTTTCATTCTCTGTCCCCCTCACTGACTTGGTGATGCTGATTCTCTCTCCTTCTTGCTCCTGCTCTCTCACTTATACAGGATGACATCCTTTGGCTGGAAGCGGAAGGCTGGGGAGAAAGTGTCAAAGGTTGCCTCTCAGAACTTTGAAGCAGCAGCTGTGGATGACAGGCTGGTTGATGCTGATGTGGATTGGGTGCATGTGACCAAGAGGCAGCGCAAGGCCTTGCTGGAAGATTGCACAGTAAAGAGCAAGAGGCTGAAGGACGAGGGCATCTTCCTGTCCGAGAATGGAAGGTGAGCTTGGGAGAGCTTGACAACTTCTGGATTCTGAGCCAGACTGGTCTTTGCTCAGTGAAGCCGTGTCACTGGCCCCACACCCCAGGGAGTAGTTGAGTTTTTCTGATGGTCTGGTCAGCGATATGGGTTTGGGAGTGAGAAAGTGGGAGTGAAGTTTCAGTTTGTGCTTTTGTGGGACCTGGGTAGTAGTGGCTACCTCTATTTGGGGAAATCAGCTTGGTCATGGTAATATCACTGGCCCCGCTATGTATTCACCGAGCAATCCCAGTGTGGCTGGGAGTGAAATCAGGTGAATAACAAGCAGTAGTGACCACAAAGCCATTGTTGACTTTAGTAATAGCCCATCTGGTTCCCTAACACTGTTTAAGGGAGGAAATCTGCCTTCCTTAGTCACTCTGGTCAACATGTGACTCCAAACCGACAGTAATGTGCTAGAATCTGACTGCCCTCTGGAATGTCCAAGCGCTATATTAAAGATCACAAAGTTTAAGGGAAGAAATTAAAAGGACCATATTAATTTTTATGCAAGCATTAGCCTGACACTGTCACACTCACTGGATCATAACCTATACACGATGAACATATAAACACACAGACAAATTAGAAGCAGAAATAGTCCATTTGTCCCCTTAAGTCTGGATGTGGCTTTCATGGCTAAAGGGATCAAGGGTATGGGGAGAGAGTGGGAGTGGGTTACTGAGATTGCGTGACCAGCTGTGATTGTGTTGAATGGTGGTGCAGGCTCGAAGGGCCGAATGGCCTCCTCCACCTATTTCCTATGAATTTGTGTTTCCACAGCACCCTCTTTATCCACTGCCTGTGTCACCTTGTTAAAGTACTCAATGAAATTTGTCAGACATGACCTGCCCTAGACAAGACTACATTGACTGCCTAGTATTTTTCTCTAAGCGCATTTTTGTTTTATCCCATATTATGACCTCCATCACTTTCCTCACTAGAGATGTCAAGCTGACAGGTCTGTCGTTTCCTGGGTTATCCTTTATCCCTTTGTTAAACAGTGGTATCACAATTGCAATCGTCCAGTCCCCAGGACTAATCCTGTGTTCAGTGATTTCTGAAAAATTTCTTTTGATGGCTTCCCAATTTGCTGCCTTGCCTCGCTCATCAATCTCGGATGCATCTCATCCAGGAGGGAGTGAGGGCTGCAGAGTGTGTTGCTGGAAAAGCACAGCACGTCAGGCGGCATCCGAGGAGTAGGAGGATCAACAGTTCGGCCATAAGCCCTTCATCAGGAATGATTCCTGATGAAGGGCTTATGCCCGAAATGTTGGTTTTGGATGCTTCCTGACCTGTGCTTTTCCAGCACCACCCTTTCGACCCTGCATCTCATCCAGGCCTGGTGACTTCTCTACCTGGAGTGCTGCCAGCCTTTTTAGCCCCTTTTTAATCTATCACTATGCTGCTCAGTTGCTCAACACTCTCATTTTTAACGTGACCATTATCACCATGTTCTAATTTGGTAAAGATAGAAGCAAAATATTCATTTTATCCCTCTGCTGTATCCTTTGCTTCAGTGAGCAGCTTACCTTGCTTGACCCTTATATAGGAGAAACGTCGATTCTCCTGCTCCTTGGATGCTGCCTGACTTGCTGCGCTTTTCCAGCAACACATTTTCAGCTTTGTTCCTTATATACTCCATCTTATCTTTCACTAATGTTTTACTATTAATATGTTTGAAACACATTGTAGTAATGTATACTTCCTCATGCTTGTGTTTGCCGTATTCCAGCCTCAGCCTCACTTCTGCGTATAAGATTCATGGCTGATTGATTTGTATTTTGATTTCACATTCCGACACACACCCGATAACCTTTAGATTCCCCTGCCTAACTAGTGAAGAGCTTATGCTCGATTTTCCTGCTCCTCGGATGCTGCCTGACCTGCTGTGCTTTTCCAGCACCACGCCTTTTGACTGATCTCCAGTATCTGCAGTCCTGACTTTCTCCTGTGAATTAATCCACCTCTACCTTAAAAATATTCAAGGAGAAAGTGAGGTCCGCAGATGCTGGAGATCAGAGCTGAAAATGTGTTGCTGGAAAAGCGCAGCAGGTCAGGCAGCATTCCTGAAGGAGGGCTTATGCCCGAAACGTCGATTCTCCTGCTCCTTGGATGCTGCCGGACCTGCTGCGCTTTTCCAGCAACACATTTTCAGCTTAAAAATATTCAGTCAACTAAGTTCTATCAGACTGGAGAGGTTAACTCTGTTTTTCTCTCTCCACAGGGTCTGCCAGACCCGCTGAGTTTCTCCAGTATTCTTCATGTTTGTTTCACACTTGTAACATTCAAAATTATTTTTTATTAGATGGCTTAATGTGCTTACATCCCCCAAACCATTTTACTCCACTACCATACTTGGGATTTACCCATGCACCAGATACTAATCATGTCTTCTTGGCACAGAAGCAGAAGTTGCTGGAAAAGCTCAGCTAGTCTGGCAGCACCTGTGGAGAGAAGTCACAGTTAAAGTTTTGGGTCCAGAACTGGTCTGAGGAAGGGTCGCTAGACCTGAAACATTAACTGGGATTTCTCTGCTGCCAGATCTGCTGAGCTTTTCCAGCAACTTCTGGTTTTGTTTCTGATTTACAACATCCACAGTTCTTCCGGTTTTTATGTATCAGGGTACAAATAAGTCCCTGCTCCAGAAGGCATTCTGATGGTTTTTAAAATAAAAAGCATTCCCACACCTACATGTCACTCCTTTAAAACAGTACAAATTCCAAAAATGGTAATATATTTTATACTATGTTACACATTACTAAAGACATCAAGACCATGGCAAGTTCAAATCTTCGCAGCCTCTTACCATTTGAATTAATGACACACAAAAACAGACTGATAAGTCTAGAAGTTTAAAAAAAATACTTTATATCACAGGTAGACACAATACCTCATGGCTACAGTCGGTAAATTGAGGGCTGCAGAAGATTTTTACATTGAGGTCACAGCACTGGAAATGTCATGAAGCAGAATTAAGATAAAAGTAGGGACAATTTAAAAGCTGGGGGGGGAATGGAGTCAAGAGGAGAGGCTAGAAGAACAAAGGAAAGAGCATGGCGAAAACGGCATCTGTGGAGAGAAAGTAGAGTTAGCATTTCATGCCAAGGGACCCTCCTTCAGAGTGGATAGTTACACTTTGAGGTGGCGCTGAATTGGGAGATCCAGAACTACTTTGTCAGCATCCCCAGCCAGTATCAGATTTGGCGGAGCTTAAAGCAGTCTCCAGTATTAACCCTTTCAGAACTATTATTATATCTATCGGTGAAGGAATGAGCAATCATAAGACCATATAGAAGTAGAATTAGGCCATTCAGCCCATTGAGTCTGCTCCACCATTCGATCCTGGCTGATATGTTTCTCAACCCCATTCTCCTGCCCTCTCCCTGTCATCCTTGATCTCCTTACCAATCAAGAACCTATCTATCTTTATTTTAATACACTCTATGACTTAGTCTCCACAGCCCTCTGTGGCAATGTGTTCCATATATTCTCCATCCTCTGGCTGAAGGAATTCCTCCTCATCTCAATTCTAAAGGGTTGTCTCTTCACGCTGAGGCTATGCCCGTGAGTCCCAGTCTCTCCTATTAGTGGAAACATCTTCTCCATGCCCACTTCATACAGGCCTCTCAGTATTCAGGACGTTTCAATCAGATCCCCCTCATCCTTCTAAACTCCATCAAGTACAGACCCAGAGACCTCCACCACTCCTCAGATGATAAGCCCTTCAGCCCCGGGATTATTCTTGTAAAGCCTCCCTGGGCCCCCTCCAATGCCAGCACATCCTTCCTTAGATACAGGACCCAAACCTGCTCACAATATTCCAAATGCAGTCTGACCACAGCCTTACTCAGCCTCAGCAGTACATCCCTGCTCTTGAATTCTAACCCACTTGAAATGAAAGCTAACATTACATTTACCTTCCTAACTGCCAACTGAACCTGCATGTGAACCTGAAGGGAATCCTGAACTAGGAATCCCAAGCCCCTTTGTGTTTCACGTTTCCGAAGCCTTTCCCCGTTTAGATAATAGTCTCTGCCTCTATTCCTCCTCCCAAAGTGTATCACCTCACACTCTCCCACACTGTATTCCATCTGCCACTTGTTTGCCCAGTCTCCCAGTCCGCCCAAGTCCTTCTGCAGTCTCCCTGCTTCCTCAACACGACCTGTCCCTCCACCTGGCTTCGTGTCATCTGCAAACTCAGCAACACTGCCCTTAGCTTCTTTGTCCAAATCATTAACGTATAATGTGGATAGTTGTGGTCCCAACACTAACCCCTGTGAAACTTCAGTAACCACTGACTGCCATGCTGAGAAAGCAAAGGGATGTGATGAGTACTTGTGTTCCTGTACGGGATCGAGAGAATTCATTGCCGAGATGGCCATTGTGACCCTGAGGGGTTTTACTGCCTCTCTGATAGTTTCATTGTCACCGTGACTGATACTAGCTCTTTATTCCAGATTTCATTCATTAAATGAACTAAATCCCCCGCATTCTGTGGTGAGGTTTTACCTTCTGTCTCTGGATCACTGGTCAGAAACGTAACAGCGAAAATATCCATTGCAATCTATTCTACACCACCTCACTACTGCCATAAAACTGGAAATCTCCCGATGATTTTAACACTTTGCTCCACCCTCACCCAACCTGAGGCCTCACTTGCTGCCACATCCTCACCTCAGCTCCTGGCCAAACCCAACCAGTGGGTTGCACGGTGGCTCAGTGGTTAGCCCTGCTGCCTCTCAGCACCAGGGTCCCAGGTTCGATTCCAGCCTCGGGCGACTGACTGTGTGGAGTTTGCACGTTCTCCCCGTGTCTGTGCGGGTTTGCTCCGGGTGCTCGGGTTTCCTCCCACAGTGCAAAGATGTGCAGGTTAGGTGAATTGGCCATGCTAAATTGCCCATAGTGTTAGGTGAATTAGTCAGAGGGAAATGGGTCTGGGTGGGTTACTCTTCGGAGGGTCGGTGTGGACTGGTTTCCACTGTAGGGAATCTAATCTAATTTAAAACTGTGTTGTCTGGTTATTCCTCATCCCCTTGAATGAAGGAAATCTGAAGCAAATGCAGAAATTGCTGGATAAACTCAGCAGATCTGGGCAGCACCTGACGAGAGAGAAAGCAGCCTAGTGTGAATTGTCCACTGAAGTCTGAAGTTACACCGCTCCTCAGAGTTCGTTTGTACTCTAAAGATGGACCCAAAACGTTAGCTCTAGTTTTTCTCTGCCGAGGCTGCCAGACCTGCTGAGTTTCTCCAACAATTTCTGTGTTAGTTTCCTCCCAGTTGCTGCCTGTTGAGAAGCTGCAGCATAGGTTCTCATTAGTGTTGTTAGTGAGCAGGCTTGGAGTGAATCAGACTTTGTAAGTCGATATTCTGATACTGTTTTCCAGATGATGTAAGCACTCATTGTTATAAAGCAGCGTTTCTTCTGCTGCTGTTTCTTGTTCTGCGCCAAGGGAGATTAGCTGTAACGCATGATTGTATTAATGTTCACAAGCGCACCCACATAGGCAAGTAATCAGTTTCTTCTTCCTGTGGTACTATTTCTGTATGGCTTCAGGGTGATGGTTAATGTTACCCATTAATTGTAGTCACTGCTAATTAGTTTTTCTTTACATCAGAATTCAATCAGGATTGCCAAACTGAGACCAGCAATGAGCCCTCCCAGGGTCATAAAATCATAAGACAATGGAGCAGGAGTAGGCCATTCAGCCCATCAAGTCTGCTCTGTCATAGAACATAGAACAGTACAGCACAGAACAGGCCCTTCAGCCCACGATGTTGTGCCGACCATTGATCCTCATGTGAGGTAAACCTAATGTACGAACTCTCAAATGTCTGTGACCATATGCATGTCCAGCAGTCTCTTAAATATCCCCAATGACCTTGCTTCCACAACTGCTGCTGGCAACGCATTCCAAGCTCCCACAACTCTCTGCATAAATAACCCACCTCTGACATCCCCTCTATACCTTCCACCAAACAGCTTAAAACTATGACCCCTCGTGTTAACAATTTCTGCCCTGGGAAAAAGTCTC
>NC_057711.1:1544140-1547959 GCF_004010195.1 Chiloscyllium plagiosum | reverse complement strand
GTTTCTTTCGTAAAGACAGAAGCAAAAAACTCATTTAGGGCTTCCCCTACCTCCTCAGACTCTATACACAAGTTCCCTATGTTATCCCTGATCGGCCCTACTCTTTCTTTGATCATTCTCTTATTCCTCACATACGTGTAAAATGCCTTTGTGTTCTCCCTAATCCTTCCTGCCAAGCCTTTCTCGTGCCTCCTCCTGGCTCTCCTCAGACCATTTTTGAGCTCCTTCGTCGTCTGCCTCTGGAGCTGAGCAAGACCCTTGCTTCCTCCACCTTACGTAAGCTGCCTTCTTTCTTTTGACGAGAAGCTTCTCTGCTCTCGTCATCCAAGGTTCCTTTATCTTACCCCTTCTTGCCTGTCTCAGAGGGACATATTTATTCATCACTTGCAACAACTGTTCCTTAAACAGTCTCCACATGTCTATAGTGCCCTTTCCATTGAACAATTGCTCCTAGTCCATGCTTCCCAGCTCGCGTCTGATAGCATCATAGTTTCCTTTTCCCCAATTAATTATCCTCCCATTGTGCCTGCTTCTCTCCTCCATAGCGATGTAGAATGTGAGGCAGTTGTGGTCACTATCACCAAAATGCTCTCCCACCACAAGATCTGTCACCTGCCCCGGCTCATTGCCGTGCACCAAATCCAAAATGGCCTCTCCCCTCGGCGGCCTGTCATTCAATGAGATCATGGCTAACGTGCTAACCTGCCTTTTCCCAGAATTGTTGATTTCCTTCCTGACAGCCTTACTCAACAAAGGTTGGAAAAACAGATCAGTTCCCATCACTGGAGGTTTTAGTGGGCCTTGAGAAGTTTTCTTTGAAAATAAACAGTTTTCAGGCCATTTGAAAGTGATTAAGAATTGACCACGTTGCTGGGTTTTCCCTTGATGCTGAATGGGAATATGACTGTGTAGCATTGAGGAACTGGTCCCAAAGGGCCAGACAGGCTGCGTGCAAACAATGCTTCCTTCAAGGTGTAGGTCTCTGCAACTGTGTCTCAATCTTCAAGGTGTAGGTCTCTGCGACTGTGTCTCAATCTTCAAGGTGTAGGTCTCTCTCTGATTGTGTCTCAGTCTTCAAGGTGTAGGTCTCTCTGATTGTGTCTCAGTCTTCAAGGTGTAGGTCTCTCTGATTGTGTCTCAGTCTTCAAGGTGTAGGTCTCTCTGATTGTGTCTCAGTCTTCAAGGTGTAGGTCTCTCTGATTGTGTCTCAGTCTTCAAGGTGTAGGTCTCTGCGACTGTGTCTCAGTCTTCAAGGTGTAGGTCTATGTGACTGTGTCTCAGTCTTCAAGGTGTAGGTCTCTCTGACTGTGTCTCACAAGGTGTAGGTCTCTCTGATTGTGTCTCAGTCTTCAAGGTGTAGGTCTCTCTGATTGTGTCTCAGTCTTCAAGGTGTAGGTCTCTCTGATTGTGTCTCAGTCTTCAAGGTGTAGGTCTCTCTGATTGTGTCTCAGTCTTCAAGGTGTAGGTCTCTCTGATTGTGTCTCAGTCTTCAAGGTGTAGGTCTCTCTGATTGTGTCTCAGTCTTCAAGGTGTAGGTCTCTCTGATTGTGTCTCAGTCTTCAAGGTGTAGGTCTCTCTGATTGTGTCTCAGTCTTCAAGGTGTAGGTCTCTCTGATTGTGTCTCAGTCTTCAAGGTGTAGGTCTCTCTGATTGTGTCTCAGTCTTCAAGGTGTAGGTCTCTCTGATTGTGTCTCAGTCTTCAAGGTGTAGGTCTCTCTGATTGTGTCTCAGTCTTCAAGGTGTAGGTCTCTCTGATTGTGTCTCAGTCTTCAAGGTGTAGGTCTCTCTGATTGTGTCTCAGTCTTCAAGGTGTAGGTCTCTCTGATTGTGTCTCAGTCTTCAAGGTGTAGGTCTCTCTGATTGTGTCTCAGTCTTCAAGGTGTAGGTCTCTCTGATTGTGTCTCAGTCTTCAAGGTGTAGGTCTCTCTGATTGTGTCTCAGTCTTCAAGGTGTAGGTCTCTCTGATTGTGTCTCAGTCTTCAAGGTGTAGGTCTCTCTGATTGTGTCTCAGTCTTCAAGGTGTAGGTCTCTCTGATTGTGTCTCAGTCTTCAAGGTGTAGGTCTCTCTGATTGTGTCTCAGTCTTCAAGGTGTAGGTCTCTCTGATTGTGTCTCAGTCTTCAAGGTGTAGGTCTCTCTGATTGTGTCTCAGTCTTCAAGGTGTAGGTCTCTCTGATTGTGTCTCAGTCTTCAAGGTGTAGGTCTCTCTGATTGTGTCTCAGTCTTCAAGGTGTAGGTCTCTCTGATTGTGTCTCAGTCTTCAAGGTGTAGGTCTCTCTGATTGTGTCTCAGTCTTCAAGGTGTAGGTCTCTCTGATTGTGTCTGTCTTCAAGGTGTAGGTCTCTGCGACTGTGTCTCAGTCTTCAAGGTGTAGGTCTCTGCGACTGTGTCTCAGTCTTCAAGGTGCAGGTCTCTGCGACTGTGTCTCAGTCTTCAAGATGTAGGTCTCTGACTGTGTCTCAGTCTTCAAGGTGCAGGTCTCTGCGACTGTGTCTCAGTCTTCAAGGTGTAGGTCTCTGTGACTGTGTCTCAGTCTTGAAGGAACCTTGTTGGTGACCGTCAAACAAAACTTCGGGGAACCATTGAAGGTGGTTTGGAGTCACGTGTAGGCCACATTGGGTAAGAATGGCAGCTTTCCTTCCCTAAAGCTGTTGCAACCTGTTCGAGAAACTGGTTCTTGATCCCAACTCTTTGCAGGGTCACCGCAAAAGTTCATGATTTAATCGAAGTACACAATCTCCCCAGTTAACAGGAAACACTGACCAGAGCTACTCTTCATTATAGCCAAATAAACTCTAATCACAAGAGAGCTGCTTTGATTTATCAACATTTGGCTTGACAAGATAAAACTCTAACCCCTGTTTTAAAACCCTTACATAAACACAGGCAGTTACACAAAAACCAAAAGTACGCTTACAATGGTGAAACCTGGGAAACTCCCTTCGATTGCATCAGCCTTCAGCCTTCGCCGGGACCTTCTGTTCTTCAATCTCTTTATCCCCAGATTCTTTTTGCTACTTCAGAGGAGAAGGCTCGTTGTGATTAGTGCACTGTCTACAAAGTCTCTTTGTTATTGGTTAAAGGCAACCGGTTACCGCGAGAGGTGGGAGAAAAGGACAGGCTTGCTTCCGGCTCCAGGTATGCTTCCTGCTGAGACAGAGCTGTGCACACAGCGCTCGCTGCCCTTCCAGCAATCCAAAGGCTTCACCCCAAATCATTCACATCTACAAGCTGTTCAGCTCCTAATCAAAGAGGGGGTCATCCAGCCAATCCAGCTTCAACATCCACATCTGGCTCAGCTACCTGTTGCTGGCGAAGTTGCACTCCGTATACACCCCCCTCCTGGTGCTGTGCCACCGAGAGACACCTTCCCCACAGCTTGAAGAAAGCAGTAGTGTAAACACCATGTACAACGAGTTCCAGTAACTCGATTTTGGATGTGCAGCCATTCCCCCCATCACCTTTTGGTGTGAAAACCATATTTTGCCCCCGCATTAGTGCAGAGTCATAAAATAATAAGTCTTTGTAAATGGCTGGTAAAGCAGATAGGGTTTTTTTTTCAAGGTTGAAAAATGTGGTGCTGGAAAAACACAGCAGGTCAGGCAGCAGCCGAGGAGCAGGAGAATCGACGTTTCGGGCATAAGCCCTTCATCAGGAATGAGGCTGGCGGGCTGCGATAAAAGGAAGGGGGGAGGGAATTTAGGGGAGGGGCGCTGGGAATACGATAGGTGGAAGGAGGTGAGGGTGAGGGTGATAGGCCGGAGATGGGGTGGGGGCGGAGAGGTCGGGAAGAAGATTGCAGGTCAAGAGGGCGGTGCTG
>NC_057711.1:1538700-1540806 GCF_004010195.1 Chiloscyllium plagiosum | reverse complement strand
TCTCTGTGACAAGGAGTTCCAAAGACTCACAACCCTCTGAGAGAAGGAATTCCTCCCCATCTCAGTCTGACATCGGTGCCCCTTTATTCAGAGACTGTACCCTCTGGTCCCAGACTCTCCCCTGAGGGGGAACACTCTCTCAGCTCCGACCCTGACAAACCCCTTGCGAATCCGCTATGTTTGAATGAGATCAGCTCTCATTCTCTAAACCCCAGGGAGTAAAGTCCCAACCTGTTTAACCTTTCCGGATAAAACAATCCCTCCCCACACCAGGGGACCATCCCAGCCTACCTGCTCTGAACTGCCTCCAACGTAATAATATCTTTCCCTAAATAAGGGACCAAAGCTCCTCACAGTGCTCCAGACGTGGTCTCCCCAGTGCCCTGTACTTCCCCACTCTTACCCTTCACTCCCCTTGAAATAAGGGCCACCATCCCATGAGCTTTGCTGATTACCTGCAGTCCCTGTGTCCTAGCTTTCTGCGTTTTCTGTACAAGAAGCCCCCGAATCCCTTTGTGTTATAGCTCACTGCAGTTTGTCCTCCATTTAAGTAATACTCTGTTCTTCTGTTCTCCCATCTAAAATGAGCAACCTCACATTTTCCCACAGTATATCCCATTTGCCAACCTTTTTCCTACGCAGTTAGCCTCTCAGTATCTCTCTGTAAATGTTGCCCTTTCCAGCCATGGTTGGGTTGTCTGTGAGTTAGGCCCCAGCACCTTCCCTTCCTTCCTCCTAGTGAGTAATATAGTGTAAAGGGTTGTGGTTCCCAGTGCTGAAGCCCACTGCTTACAGGTTGCCGACCTGAGGAAGAGCCCCTTGTTCCCCCTCGCTGATTCCTTCCTAGTCACCAGTTCAGTTTCTACGTCAGTATAGGCCAGTTTGTGTTGACGACATTTGTGAAATGAGAGAATCAGAGTGCGGTTACACCACAGGCAGAAGTGAGTAGGTCTGTGATTCCTACTGTCTGTAAGACCAGCTCAGACAGTATTATCATAGTCCTGTAAATATTCCCACTTCAAATAATTAACCAATTCTCCTCTGAAAGCTAACGTTGATTTAGCCTTCTATATGCTCTCATTTGTGCTGTTTCTCGTGTCAGCTTTGCTTGTTTTACCATTGGGAGCTTCAGTCATCATAGTAAATCGCTTTCATTGGAGATACTGCGGAAAATATTACACAGATATGATTAACATTGAGCAGCTGCTCCAGCCAGGAAATGATGGCAAGCTAGGACTGTATACTGTGGGAGGGGGGGGTTGAAGGCACCGAACGGGGACCCTTTAAATTTGGGAAAGAATTTAAACGGGTGAGTGTGCAGGAACCATTCTTGCTCTCCGATAGCTCCCTAGCAAGCACTTACAATTGTTGTCTGGGAAAGAGCACAGAATCTTTGAGGATTTCTCTCCACATGGTGGAACCCGCTGCAGAATGGAGTGTTTGAAGTAGTCCCCAGGCATCCTTCTGAGGGAAGTTTGCTGCATTTGTGATGGAGGAGGGAATAGTGGAGTATAGGGAAGGCTTCGGCAGGGGGGGGAAAGGCAGTGGGATATTGAAACTGTCAGCAACCCAGGAGATGTTCTGGGGCACAGGTTTGAACCCCAATGTGGCAGATGGTGGAATTGAAAAAATTCAGGAATGAGAAGTTTTTAAAGGTTGGATTTTTGAGTATAGTTGGTAACAAACGTTATGGGGGTAGTGTGGGTAAACGGTAAGTGTTTAATCAGCCATGACCATATTAGATAGTGGGCTAAGTGGCCTACTCCTGTCTCTGTGCTTCTATCAACACAACAGCAAGTCTGTGTGGTGTATTCGTCCCAGCGTAGACTGGTACATTTCTGTGCTGTGGCTTGGACAGGCTGGCTCTCATGTGCAGTGCTGGGGCTGTTCCAGCAGATGGGGGCATTGATCCATCTGTATGGATCTGTGGTGTGGAGTGTGACGGGAGCTGACATTATTCCAGCATTAGGGAGGACATGCCTGAACAGCTGCAATAGTCCCATCACTACACAGGAACAGGAGCTGATTCTGCCCCACTAATCATTTCGATCATGGATCTTTGTCATTTATTTGGATGACCATATAAGGAGGTACAGTTAGTAAGTT